>NW_026057580.1:98175087-98367942 GCF_023721935.1 Panthera uncia
AAATAAATAAATAAATAAAAACTAAAAATAAATAAATAAATAAATAAAAACTAAAAATAAATAAATAAATAAATAAAAACTAAAAATAAATAAATAAATAAATAAATAAAAACTAAAAATAAATAAATAAATAAAAACTAAAATAAATAAATAAATAAATAAATAAATATGGCAGGCTGGAGAATAGAAACTAAGGGAAAGGACTCTGGGTGCTTTCTTAAATAATCTGCAGAAGATATGAGGCTCTTGAGCTCGAAGGTTTAAAAAAAACCCTTTTTTTTTTAAACATTTATTTATTTTTGAGAGAGAGAGAGAGAGACAGAGTGTGAGTGGGAGAGGGGCAGAGAGAGAGGGAGACACAGAATCGGAAGCAGGCTCCAGGCTCCATCCAGGATCCAAGCTGTCAGCACGGAGCCCAATGCCAGGGGGGGGGGGGGGGGGTGTTGAACCCAAAAACCATGAGATCATGACCTGAGCTGAAGTCAGATGCTTAACCAACTGAGCCACCCAGGCGGCCCTTGAGCCTGAAGTTTAAAGCAAAATTTAAAGAAATAGGTGAAGGGGGTCAAAAGGTGAAACAACAGCAACAAAACAAAGAACCAAAATAATCTGTTGAATGAATGAATATGTTGGCTTCACTGCAGTTGGAATCATCTCATATAAAACCAGAAAAGAATATTGACTTTTCTCATTCAACTTGTATTCAATAAATATTATTTAGTATTTTAACCTAGAATACAACTCTTGAATACATAAATGTAAGCATACTGAGACAAAATGATAACTTTCATTCTACATTTTTTCTGTTGAGTACAAGATTAGCTCTGATGGTCAGCAATTGAAGTATCTAATTGTTTTTCAATTACCTTCTCTGTTTTTACTAGATTAACAGCAAATCACTTGCCTATTGTATAGTTCTCTAACAAAGTCAAAAATAAACGTATTACTAAAAAGTATAAATACATACGTATGTATATACATACAGTGATTAAGAGGGATACTTGCCTCTACTCACTGATTTCAAGAATGAGGTTCATAACATATTATACTCTGAAGTATTATAACTTTTTTATTGCATTTAAACTGTAGAATAACCCTATTAAAATTACACCGAAACATAAAATGCGAAAAAAAAAATGGTGGAAATTTCTGGAAAAGATGACAAATCCACTACTTATTTAAGGAGGTCATCAAGAGGATGTAACCTCCAGCTGACCTGAGAGCTAGCCCCGGGCAAATGGAGGCTCCTATCCCTACCGGCCCCATTCCTGTCCTTGGAATGTCTGCTTTGCCCACTGTTCCCACAATAAGAGCCATTTTCAAGGACACAGCCTTGAAAGAGTAAGGTGTTGTTGAGACCATCTGGACTGTGTACCTGACTGAACCCAGTTAAAGCCTCCATATGAATTTTTAAGATTCTGGTAGGCTGGTGTGGAGGTATACTCATCTTGTGTCCACCCAAGACAAGCCTTGTAAGGAAGTTCCCTTGCTTTTTAAACCTGCTACCTACAAATCTGGAGTGGCCTGCCTCTTTTTTTGGTTTCTCCTTGCCCTCCATATGCAGAGGCCAGTTTGTGAACTAACACTACTGTGAGAAGTAAGGTGATTCACTTTCAGAAACACCAAATAAAAGCTGTGCTGTCTAGTTAACAATAGGTTTACAACCTATTGGAAATATGTATGAAACCCTCCTCCCCTCCCCCCGCAGTGGAGTCCCAAACCCTTAGACACTTTACTTCCTGATTCTTCTTCCCCTCTCCATTTTACGGGCTTATTTTTCAGGGGCTTTGCAATGAGCATGCGACCAAGAACTGAAGTATCTGCATCACTTCAAGGAATGCACATTTGTTCCAATCAGACTACTTTCTGGTAATCAATTCCTCAGCCAAGTCCTCAGCCAATGAAGAAGCAGGGGAGGGACTTCACACTAGGAGATAAATTGCCTGCTGTAACTGCCTCAAGTATGCCTGTCCTTCAGATACCTGCTCTTGCAAGAACGTTGATTAAAGCCTCACTTCAAAGTGCTCTGAGTCTCCGAATCCCTCCTTTGATTGAGGCAGTGGGCTTATTTCTTACAACTACCATAGCTGGAATTTTAACAGGATCTTTCTAAATTATTGTCAGATTAAGCAGACAAAAATAGCAAGGATATAGGAGGTTTGAAAACCATAATTAACGGGCTTGATCTGCTAGACAGACATTTTAAAAAATAGTAAATTAAACAAATCTATTCCCTATACCCAGATTGAGAGAATAGCTCTCTTTAGTTATATACCTTGTTAGGACAACCCTCATCTCCTCATCAAATTTCACTGGCATATCCAGCAGTCCTCAACCTGCAAATACAGTATCTTAGTTGTGTACAGTTGGCATGGTTGTGCACTCTACATTATACCCAGCCCCCCCCCCCCCCCCAACCACCTTTCATACACCCAATTCCACTCTGGGACATCATCTGCTGAGAGATGACACTAGCTACTGAGTGATGGGTGGCACTATCCCCTTCTTACCAAAAGGTCAGGCTTTTGGGGAAGCCTGAGTTGCGCTGGGGGCTTGTGGCCCCAGTGCCAGTTACGCTATACTGAATGATAGTGTTCTTAACCTCTGCCTCCCCACAGATGGCATCTGGAAGGAGGCTGGGGGGTCAAGTTCCAGTGCCTGGGACCTACTCCACCCAATGGGGGGATGGGTAGTTCTGGCAGACAACCGCTCTTCAGTAGTGACATCTTCAACTCCTGTCCCCTTTTCTGTTGCAAATACACAACCGAGTATGACCCTGGAAGCCTAGTTTAATCTCCCTAGGTGTCTGGAGTAGGGGGAACCTGGCACCAGCAACCTATCTATCTCCCTTCTTGGCATTGCGGGGTGGGGGTGGGGAGACCATAGCTCTCACTTGGCTCCTAGGCTGCTCAGGCTTGAAGGAGCCAGGGCTGAACCGAAATCATAATGAGGGATTTTATAATCATTTCTTTGTTATAGTAACGAGAGCCATTTGTAACATTTATGGTTTTTCTTTCCTTATACATTTGCCTTTTGAATACTTTTCCAGGAACTCATTAGTTACCAATATAAGGGACTGTCTTAGCAAATACATTACTCCAAGGGTATAGATTTCTCTTCTCACACAACAGTCTCCTATTATGCCTCTGCCTGTCTTCCTTCCTTTTTTTTTTTTTTTTTAATTTATGACCTTTAATCCCTAGAACCCCTTCCTATTTTCTCAGTCCATTACTTCCATTCTGACTTCCCTTATCTCCCTACCCAGTGTGGTCAGTTGTTTTTTTGTGTTGTGTTTTAAAATTTTTTTTGGTGCACGTTTCCTTACCACCGTGAGACTCTTCATTCCCTAGACCTCCCTCCATTCCAAGTCAGGAAACTTGCCCCATCTACTTTCACCCTATCTACTTTCATTGTTACTTTCCCAAATTATTACATGTTACTATAACATCAGAGGAGTATGCAGATTGGATCCACCGTGAATTCATACAATCTGAGAAGGGTGTTTAGCACTTTTTAGCATCCTTTTCTTCCTCTTTCCATTACATGCTCTTCCTCAATGCTAAGCCTTTTCCATCCAAGACCTCAGTTGATGCCCTTTCTCGTTCTCAATGGGATTGAGATAGGGTTGCCTTCAAGTAGAAAAGTACTTCCCCCTGGAGCTTCCACAGATATCTTTGCATCTTTCCATTCTTTATCTTTCTTCTTTCTGAGAAACAATTCCTCCTTGCAAAAGCTACTCTCTGTGCCTTACACCTGAAACCCTCAACTTCAAAAAATTGTCACTTTTTACTTGCATTTTCAAAGTCCTCCACTTTGTTGGCCCTTGGGTCTCTGCCTTTAAGCTGAGGCCTCAATTACTCATTATATAACAATTATTAATATTAATATAAAGTTTACCAACATCTATGCTGTTCCTTTAAACGATTGACCTGTAGTCTATGTTCCCTCATCATCAAACTTTGTCAATGAGTATCTATTCTCATTGCTTCAGATTCTAGCCCTTACCCACTGCAGAACTCCTTAGAACACCTGCACCCACTCCGTGCCCCCAGAATCTGAGCTACCCAACCATTCTACTTTGCCTTCTTCCTTAGAAATCAATATAGTCACATCCACTGGGCTCAGTCATAGCATCCTACACTTCTCTGAACCATTTATCTTCCTCCTTCATACTTTTCTTCCCCAAAGCTTTTTTTTTTTCCTAAGAAATTTGGAGGATTTTTTTATTGGCTACATGACAACTACAGGATGGTACCCTTATTTAGAGGTCTTAGTTCCTTTGGTAATCCATCAGGTTGTACATTTCAAAAAAAAGCCAGACTCCTGGGCAACCCATGCCATACATCAATAACCCAAAATGGTTTTGGCAGATCTTCTATACCTATATTATATATACTCTTTCAATATTCCCTATCTACAGACTTTCTGGGGAGAGGGAGGAAGAATTGTAAATAACCCCAAGGAGTTGGCTGTCTTCTCTTATTCTCCTTCTCTTTTACATTTATGTTCCTTTTTTTTTTTAAGAGACAGCATGAGTGGGGGAGGGGCAAAGAGAGAGGATCCCAAGCAGGCTCCACACTGACAGTGCAGAGCCCAACGTGGGGCTCTATCTCACGAACTGTGAGATCATGACCTCAGCCAAGATCAAGAGTCAGATGCTTAATTGACTGAGCCACTCAAGCACCCCTCCACTTATGTTCTGAATAAGCTTACTATAAACCATTTGTAGGCACGCAAACTCCAAATCTCTAGCCCTGAAAGATCCTGAGTCACGTTCCTCTGGGATCCACCAGTCCTTCTAACTCAACATTCCAACCTGAACTCAGTATCATATCACTATAAGTAGTGTCTTATTTCAATTTTTGTAATTTTAACAGCACTGACATTCTCCTACACACCCATATTTGAAACCTCAATGCATTTTGATTCTTCTCTGCTCCTTCTCTCCCATTTCATACTTTCTAAATTCTATCAAAAGTGCCCTTAGAATAGGCTTGGCATATATAGCCTTATGATACCTATCTTACTTTGTCTTGAATTACAGTATGTGACAATGATAAGAGAAAAACCTGTAAAAAGAAATTTAAATGGTATTATTTAGATACTTAATATCAATGATGTCCACTCTGTAAAAAAGTTATTTATGGCAAGTACAAGATGTAAAACTCAACTTCTGTTAAAATTGAATTTTAATAGGCTAAAATAATATGCAGTTGTAATATTTTTACCTACTAGAAAAAAATTAGTAACATTTTCAAACTATATATCCATCATCTTACAAGGTGAGTTAATGGCATTATGTGTTATGGACTGAATTATGTTCACTCAAAACTCATATGTGGAAGCCCTAACCCTCAAAGTGACTGTATTTGGAAATAGGGCCTTGAAAGAGGTAAAGTAAAATGAAGTCATCAGGGTGGGGTTCTATTCCAACATGACTGGTATCTTATTAAGAAAAGAAAGACACCAGAGGTGCACAGGCACAGAAAAAAGGCCACGTGGGGACACAGGAAGAGGGCACCATCTGCAAGCCAGGAAGAAATCCTCACCAGAAACCAACCCTGTTGACCCCTTGATCTTGGATCTCCAGCCTCCAGAACAGTGAGAAAATAAATTTCTATCGTTTAAGCCGCCCAACCTGTGCTTTTTTTTTTATTATGGCAGCTCTAGCAGACTAATACATTGTGAAAATTTCAAACATACGAAGAAGAAAAGATGGTAAAATGAGCCCCCTCTCCAAACCATTGCTGAACCCAGGCATATCACATATTTTTTCTTTTATTTCGTCTGCTGACGTGTTTAAAGCAAACCCCAGACATCCCTTACTTCATCCCTTCTTCCTTCACTATGCACTTCTGACACAATATCGATGCCATTATCACACTAACACAATTAACAGTAACTCAGAATTGTATAAAACCGAGGTCATACTCAAACCCTCAAGTGTCTCAAAAATGTGTTTTCACACATTCTTGTATTGGGTGTGTTTCTTGTATTTTGTTTTGTTTTACTCAAGATCTGTACAGCCCCACCCATTGCATTTAATTATTATGTCTCCGAAGTTCTATTTAATCTTTTTACTTTCCATGTCATTGACTTGTGGAAGAAAGGATGTCCATAATGTCTGACTGTCCCACATTCTGCCTTTGTATGTTTAGCTCCTTCGTAGAGGTACTTGTTCCTCTATCCCCATACTTCCTGTAAACCTATGCCACTCAGTTTGTTTTTTACATTCTGTATTTTGTTTCTCTATTTTGTGGGTCATTCACAAAAACACGTGGCTTGCAGTGATGCCTTTTTTTCCTGCATTCATTTCAGTTGGTGTTTAAAATTTTACTTAATAGGTATACAAATTGTGATGAGTTAGTCATATTCTAGTGGTTTCCCTAAGATTAGAATGATGACATAATGTAGGATCTGAAGATACATCAACAGGAGTTAAATAAAAGGAAATTATTTTAGAAGAAATTCCCCAACCAGTTATCATTGTTTTATATATACAGCTATGTTCATTGATTCAGTATGCTCTGCTATAAGAGTAATCTCTCTTTAAAAATTTACTGATTTTATTTAATTTATTTTTTCAATGTTTATTTATTCTTGAGAGAGAGAGAGAGGAAGGGCAGAGAGAGAGAGAGAGAGGGAGACACAGAATCTGAAGCAGGCTCCAGGCTCCCAGCTGTCAGAACAGAGCCCAATGCGGGGCTCAAACTCGCAGACTGTGAGATCATGACCTGAACCGAAGTCAGACGCTTAACCGACTGAGCCACCCAGGGGACCCCAAAATTTACCGATTTGAAAAGAAATAAAACCTTCCCATATATTAATGAAATTTCTTGATTATGAGGGCTATGTTTTAAAAGTTTTAGATGTATAGAAGCAATTATTTTAAAATAATTAGAGGAATTCAGCTTATTTGTGTACAGACATGCTATTTTTAGTGGTGTATGTGGGGAATATTGAGTTTCATAGATTAAAAACCAGAGCTCAGTAAGGTTCAGTGTCTTTACCAAGTAAATATAGATATTAGTTTTATATTTTATCATATATGTATAACTTTTTAATAAGTATATGGGTTTTATAAATTTTTTCTAGACTTGATAATTTTTCAATATTATGGAAATTTCATAAAGGATATGGCACAATTATAATTATTCACATTTATTGGGTACCTACAGTGTGCCAGGTATTAGTTTACGCTCATTATGCATAATAAACTGTTTAGACTCCACAGCAAGCCTATAAATAGGTTTTAGAATTATTCCTATTTAATGGATGAAGAATCAGTCACAAACCAATTAGGTTTCTTTCCAGGTTTTTTCTTATAGCCAGCAAATGGCAAAGACAGGATTTGAAACTAGGCGGCTTAACCCCCTGATCCTTAGAGACCTGATCCTGAGCCTTAGATCCTAACCCTCCATGCTGTGCAAAGCCTGTATTAAAGTGGTCTAAGCAGGGAGGAGGAGGAAATCACTAATTAGTTCTCAGCCTGTACAGGCCAGTGGCCAATTTCCTCGTGGCTCCAGGGGACTTCTCCAGTTTCAGGGGGGCTTCAGGGAATCCCCATCCAAATAAAGCAGTGTGGGATAGATCTGAGAATACTCTTGAAGAGCAGTGGAAAGCCCCGGCCACCGAGACACTTGAAAGAGTCTAGCAATTTCCCTCCCTGTCTCTTCTGACAGAACTAGCCAGAGCTAGTTTACAGAGACGGCAGCAGGTCAAGAAACAAGTGGACATAAATCCTTTTGCAGATCTAGTCTGCGGAAGACCTTATTGCCTAGATCTACCATGCCTTCCAAGAACATTCAGCAGAACAAAGTTTGCATTCTGAAGATCAGTTCTGAGGGAACTTAGGTGAAAAGTTGCTTGTCACACATGCCTTTTTATCCTTCATGCTGAACACCTCACTTTAGATCTTCAAAGACTCTGTAAAGGAAACCTTTCTAGAATAAAAAGACATTGTATTAAAGATGCAATTGATTTGGTAGGGGTTTGTTTTGTTTGTTTTGTTGCAAAAATTCCTCTATATGTCTGAAACTTAAGTTTGAACACATTCTATTTTATTTATATTAAATGATATGAATTTATATTTTTACTCCCCCACCACCACATTTTATGGTTTTGAGATCACAGTTTATATCTTTTTATCTTGTGTATCCCTTAACAAATTACTATAGTTACTATTACCACTTTTGTCTTTTAACCTACACACTAGCTTTATATGTGATTAACCAATCACCTTCACAACATCAGATTATTCTGAATTTTATTATACAGCCGCCATTACTGGTGAGATTTAGACTTTCATATGCTCTCCTGTTACTAATGAGTGCCCTTTCATTTCAGCTTAAAGAAATCCCTTTAACATTTCCCATAAAGCCAGTCTAGTGGTGGTGACCTCCTTTAGCTTTTGCTTGTCTAGAAAACTCCTTATTTCTCCTTCAATTCCGAACGATAATTATGCCTCGTAGAGTATTCTTTGTTGGCTGTTTGTCTCATCAGCACTTTGAATGCATCATGCCATTCCCTTCTGGCCTACGTTTCTGCTAAAAAATATCTGCTCATAGACTTATGGGGGTTCCCTTTTACTTGAATTGTTTTTCTCTTGCTGCTTTTAAGATTCTTTCCTTGTCTTTAACTTTTTACACTTTAATTATAATGGGCATGTGCCCTGGTGTGTGTCTCTTCAGGTTCATCTTATCTGGCTTCCCTGGGCTTCCTGGATCAGAATATCTGTTTCCTTCCCCAGGCTAGGGAAGTTTTCAGCTGTTATTTCATCAAATAAATTTTCTGTCCCTTCCTCTCTCTCCTCTCCTCTGGAGCCCTGTAATGCTAATGCTGTTCTACTTCATGTTACCCTATAAGCCTCATAAAACCAGCCTCACGCTTTCTCATTGCTCTGGTCTTTTGCTGCTCTGACTGGGCGAACTCCACTGTCCTGCCTTAAGTTCACATCCAGTCTGCTGTTGAACCCCACTAGGGTATTTTTCAGTTCAGTTACTGTATTCTTCCACTCTGTGACTTTGATTTTGGTACTTTTTTAGATTTTCTGTCTCTCTGTTGCAATTCTTACTTTGTTCATCCATCCTTCCTCTAAGCTCAGGATGCATATTTATGACCATTATTTTGAACTCTTTATCAGGTAAATCACTTACCTACATATCTTTTTTGGGAATTTTACCTTATTCTTTCATTTGGAATATATTGTTCCATTTATGCAGATTCCTTGGCTCTTTTTGTTGGTTACAATGCATTAGATAAGATAGCCACCTTTCCCAGTCTTGAAGGAGTAGCCTTGTGTAGGAGATAAACCTTATTGTTCAACCTTGTCTTAGCCCTTGGTTGTCTCTCAAACCTCTGTGATTGTCCAGGCATCCAACTTTATTTTTAGTGGCTCCCAGTATCTGAGGGTGTGGCTAGACCTGTTAGTGTCCCAAAGGTGAAGAACTCAGGCAGCACCTAGATTCAGGCTCATTAGAATCCAGACCCTCTGTCAGCAGCTTGCAAATATACCTCTTCCAGGGGAAGACTGGGAGAAGACTTCTCCCTTTGCACTGAGCCCTGGGGATAATAGCCAGTTAAGAACTGTTTCTTTGCTACTGTCCTGTTGAACCCAAGCCTTGTGTCCTGTTTAACCCAAGCCTCACTTGCACCAGAGCCAGACTATCAAGGAATATGACCTCTGGGTGGCAGACCCCAAATCTGGGGCAGCAGGCATGCACACAGGCTCTTCTCTTGGTCCACTGATCACCTGGAGCCCAGCAGAGAGCTAGCATGATGATGGTATCACAGGCCTCCCTGGTCTCTGGATTGGACTGTAATCATCCCTGGATGTGTGTCTAATTAGCAGCCTTCCATTCAAGCCACAGCCATGAAGACAAGATAATAGGCCTCTTTTACAGAAAGACTGGGGGTGTGTTTTAGTCTGCGGTCTCTTTGCTGTGCCCTGGGTAGGGGGTAGCTGGTTGAGAAGTATTTCTCCATTTGTAACAGTCCCCTGAAACCCACAAGCATAAGCCTGCTGGCCACCGGGGCCATGTGATTAAGAAGTGTCCCCGGAGCAGCAGCCGTAAAAGTTGGGGTGCCAGATGAGTGTGCAAGTCCGGCCCTGGAAGACAGTAGCGACCGACGGTAAGGCAGAGGGTGAGCACAAAGATAGCGCCACTGGCCTTCATCCCCAGAGAGCACCTCAGTAGGCTTCTTGATGTGTGCCAAACCAGAAGCCTGCCCCTCATGCTGAAGCTTCAAAACAAGCAAATAGGTGTTTTTCGCAGGAAGACGTGGTGTTTCAGTTTGCTGTCTCTGCACGGTGCCCTCTGGGTGGGAGCCAGCCAAGAACTATCTGTCCATATGTTACAGCTCCATGGAACCCCCAAATGCATGCCCCACAGAGCCAGGTAATAAAGGGGAGCCTCCTGGGTGGTGGCCACAAAAACCAGGGCACCAGATACATGTAGAAGCTCCACTCCGGGAAATACCAATGCTCTGGAGCATGGCAGAGGGAAAGCTCAAAGGTAGCATTCGCCTTCTGAGGTCTCTGGAGAGGATTAAGTTGGCTCTTACAAGTGTGTTTAATTAGAAGCCTATCCTTCGGACCACAGTTATGAAGATAAGCTAATAGGCCTCTATCACAGCAAGACTGGGTGCCTCAGTTTGTGGTTTCCTCTCTGCTGTGCCCTGGGGTGGGGGGGGGGGTGGTAGCTGTCTAAGAACTCTTTCTCAGTGTGTTACGGTCCTTTGGGATCCATGACACTAAGTCCTGCTGGCCATTAGATCTCAGCCATCTAGAGGTGTCCCTGGGGCTGCAGCCACAAAAGTCAGGGCACCAGACAAATGTGTAAGCTGCTTTCAGGAGATACTGGTGAGCTGGAGTGAGGCAGAGGGAGAGAGTAAAGGTGGTGCCCACTGGCCTCTGTCTTTGGAGAGTGCATCAGGAAGCCCCTAGAAGTGTGCTGAACTACAAGCCCACTCCTTAGGGGGACACCTTAAGGTAAGCAAATAAGTCTCTTTTGCAGAAAGTCTGGATGCTTTTCAGTCAGTTACCTCTGTGCTGGGCCTGGGGTTGGGTAAGTCTGTGAGGGCCCTCTAAGTACAGTTTTTCAGTTCACTACAGTCTTGTGGATCTTGTGAACGCAAGCTCTGTTGGCTTTCAAAGCTAGATGTTTGCGGGGCTTGTCCCTCAGGTGCAGGTCTTAAAAGTTGGGTTGCCAGATGCAGGGTCAAACCCTTCATCCCTCAGGATCCCTACATTGCCACCTTGAAATGGACTTGCTCTCCTTTTATTATTTTCAATTCTATTTCTTTATCAGAATACTTGCTCTGTCTCGTTCTCCAATGATAGGAGACAGAGCTTTCTCCTGTTTCTATCCTGCCCCTTCTGCCTCCTTCGCCCTTTTCTCTCTATTCAATCCTTTCTTCATACTGATTGCAGGCTAATCTTCTAACAGTATAACTTTGAACAAGTAAATCTCTGCTCAGAAATCCCCATTACCCCAATACTCATAATATGGAGTCCAGACTCCTTTGTTTGGGATTTGGGGGTCTTTCACAATCTAGCCTCTAACACAGTGAAAACGTTCCATTCTTGACTTTCCCTGAATAACTCATTCTGGCCTCCTAAAGGGGCATCTTTCTAAAATACATACTTTTACCTGCACTTATTTTCTTGCCATCTATTCTATTTCTTCTAGAAATACCTCTCTCTTCTTCCTTTTGGTTTACCTGAGGCACATCCTTACTGAAATGCCAAGTTCAAGACCCATTTCTTTCAAAAGAGGGTCTCTGATTACATGTGCAGCCTAATTTCAGAGACATAACAATGTGGATAAAATGTGCATTTAAAGTAAACAAAATGCAATGTGTTGCATGTAGTTGACTGTTTAACAGCCTTAGTATAAGCATCTACAGAGGATAACTATGTTTTATTTTTGTCCAGCATCCATTCGATCTTTTCCTGATAACTGTCCCCCTCTTTCTCTCAATGGGTCTATCCCCTTGCCTACCGTGAGATTTGGTACTTCTGGAAGCTTTGGGTCCACATACAATCCAGGGATAGAATACATGATTAAGGATAAATTAGTCAATGTATTAATACCCCTGACCAGAATGATGGGTTTAGGGAAAGACTGGGATTTGAACCTGGAACTAATAGCCCCTGGAGCTACTGGTAGCCTTCAGGAAATAGAGGCAGCACCGAGGAATCAGAAATAAGAAATTAAGAGAGAGGGGTGCCTGGGAGACTCTGTTGGTTAAGCAACCAACTCTTGATTTTGGCTCAGATCATGATCTCATGGTTCATGGATTCAAGCGCCCTAGCAGGCTCTGTGCTGACAGTGGAGCCTGCTTGGGATTCTCTCTCTCCCTCTCTCTCTGCCCCTGCTCATGTTGTCTTTTCTCTCTCTCTCTCTCTCTCTCTCTCTCTCTCAAATTAAATAAATAAACTTAAAAACAATAAATTAAGAGAGAAAACCAAAGTTCTGGTCACAGGTTTAAGTCTTGGGTCATAAATCACCAAGACAGAAGCATTTGGGCTGGTTACTGACATGAGCCCCTATGTTCTCTTTCTGCTTCAGATGATGGATCTCAACATCTTCTTTTGCAACTAAAACAATCCTGACTTACAATAGGGGAGACAAATCCCTAGCTATAAAGATGCAATGAACAAACATTTATTACCTGCCTATCACATACCAACACTGTGCTAAAAATGAGTAAAGTAGTCTTTCCATTCTAGCTCCTCTTGGGTAGGAAGGGACAATCCTTCACCAATCTTGCCCAGGTAAGTTTGGCATTCTACTTGGATTCTTTTGTTCACCCTGAATGGAATAAATACAATTTCATGCATGTGGCTTAATCAGGAAGGATTTCTGTAAGCATACTATGTAACAGATAAAATTTGGACTTTATTAATCACATACTTGTGGTAAGTTCTATCCTTTTGAAAACCATAATCTCTCGTTACAAAAAATGAAGCCATGACACCAATTTAGAATATAGACTTAACATTATCTCTTAAAACCAGCAGTGCTGTTTCAAGGAAGCTGTTAGTAAAGATACTCACACAGAAATTAGAGGATAGTTTGAATTAAATGCTTTTTAGGTTTATGTGCCGTGCACTACTGATATTCAAGATTCAGTTACTTGGTGGAAATCTGGAAGAGAAAATAGTCAGCAAATTAGGCTGAAGAACAAAGAGAAGATGTGCCATTCTGGGTACAACACTTGGTGTACGTGTGTCGTGTTCATTTCGATGTTTAACATGGCAGAAATAAGCCAACTGATGTTGATTATTAACATGCTGGGCATATAAAATTGCATTGTAGCATTGCCACAAATAGTCTGACACCAAAATTTTCAGCAATTTAGAGTTAGTCTGAAGAAATCATACCACTTAAAGCTCATAAAAATCAATATTATCACATACATATTTGAAAAAAATGAGGTGATTATTATTAATACTAATTGGAATTTTAAAACTCAAAGCCTAAGTGAAAACAAAGCTTCTGCAGAAATCCGTACATGTATTGTATTATTATTTGAAACTTAAAAATGGACATGCACAGGGGCACCTGGGTGGCGTCTGACTTCAGCTCAGGTCATGATCTCAAGGCCCATGAGTTCGAGCCCCATGTCGGGCTCTGTGCTGTCAGTTCAGAGCCTGAAACCTGCTTTGGATTCTGTGTCTCCCTCTCTCTCTGCCCCTCCCCCACTCACGCTCTGTCTCTATCAAAAAATGAATAAACGTTAAAAAAAATTTTTTTTCAAATGGACATGCACATACAGTAATAACCAATTTTTACCTTGGTAATTGCCTAGGACCTTCTGTCTAAGGCAAAAGTAGGCTTTTATATAAATTAAAAATGATACTTTAGAGAGGCACTTGGGGGTCTCAGCCGGTTAAGTGACCAACTCTTGATTTCAATTCAGGTCATGATCTCACAGTTCATGAGTTCAAACCCCACACTCAGCTCTGTGCTGACAGTGTGAAGCCTGCTTGGGATTCTCTCTCCCTCTATCTGCCCCTCCCCAGGTTGTTCTCTCTCTCTCGAAATAAATAAAAATAAACTTTAAAAAAATGATACATTAGAATTGAAAGGGACCTTAAAGTTCTTTAAAGTAACCTAGATGTACAGCAAATTTCTCATTATAGAGGAAGGGTAAATTGAATATGTACAAATATATACATACAAATATAGGCATGAGGCAGGCCTAACTTGATAAAGAATAAGTTTGAGGCAACAGGCTTTGAATAGCAAAGAAACTTTCTGTATAGTGATATCTACAATCTACATATCTGTATCTATGTATCTATACCTACCTATTTAGGGGTGTGTTTGTGTGTGTGTGTGTGTGTGTGTGTATGTATGTATATATGCATGTATATGTATATATGTATATATCCTAACAATTAAAATAATCCTCCCAGAAATACTGAACCAATAACACTTGTCTCCAAACATTGACTCTCTCAAGGGTGGCTATTAGGAGAAACACTGGCCTTTCATTGCATACCTCATGCTGTGGCAAAGGCATGCCCTTTGGATGGCTCTCTGGTAACAGCATCTAGACAGTTCCATCTGCCTTCCCACTAGAAATATTTCTAAGAGAACTGGCCTGGGTAAGGTTATAGCTTGTTTCTCATTATTGAATTTTTAGTGAGCAAACTTACTGGCTTCACTAGTGAATAAATTAAAAAAAAAAAAAAAAACCACTTTTGTTAAATAAATTCACCACCCTTAATTTTTTTTTTCAGAGATTTGATAGAGAGGCATAAGAAACCAGCTCAAATATAATTAGTACATTAAATGTACTCAAGTACTCCTAATACAAATGAGTAACCTCTCCAACCTTCTATTATACCAACCCATAAAAGTATATAAATATTACTTAATATTCTATTTTCCATTAATAATGCTTATTGTATAAAAATAAATGTGTGTTTTCAAACTATGGAATCCTTTACAGAAATATGTCATATTTACTACCTTAATAAATCCTGCCTCTGTGACACAAACTTCAGAGTGTGTGAAATTTAATTAGCACCACTTGTGTCAGTGTGTGAATTCTGAAGAAGTTCTAGGGCTGAGAGAAAAGGTTAAAGATGTATTAGCTTCACTACACTAATTATCTGTTAATTATCTTATCACAGAACAGCAAGAATCATGAGGAGATAAATGGGAAGGGAGATAGAACAAAAGCCAGAGAGAATACTGAAGAGAGAAAAAATGAATGTCAAATCAGCTTACAACCTCATGAGTGTAAATATATTAATTTTTCATAATTCAGACTCTAATAATTACAGGTCCATTTAAATTAAGTAGAAGACAAGGTGCATATTTAGTCCTACCACATTGTATTCATCAACCCCAAAGTGGGTCCTTTCTGAGATGTATTTATCTTTGATTTCATTTTCTACTACATATTGGGGATACTTTATTTTTAGCAAAATATCCTTTCCCCAAGAAATTCAGGGCAAGAATTCCCATATAATCTTATAAAAATGGATATTGTGAAACTGCTTATCCGATCACAAATATATTTTGAGATTTACTTTGCTTAAGTCTTTCATTTTATGTGAAATGTCGAGTTATTTGGGTATTTGATATTTTTCACATCACTTATTTATATGTCAAGTGATAGGAACAAGTGTGCATTTCTTTGAAAGATATTGAGACTAGGGGGGAAAGCCTATCATGCTTATCATACTTGATAGTACTAAAACCATTTAGGTGAGGTTTTTAACACAGCACAATACATCAGAGGTATACTTTGAGCCTAAAGGGTGGAAAGATGCGCAATCAATCTCTGTTTAAGTCCATCTCAACTTTACCCAATCTCCATTGCTTCTTGTGTATTTGCTCATGCGTTCACTTACTCATCATTTAACACATAAAGTTATTGAACACCCACTGTTCTAGAACCTGGAGATCCATGGGTGTGCTGTGTTTTCCTTATTTAACTGTGACCTTATTTTTATCATATTTATATATCTTCTGTGCTCAGGACTGTGATTTACATGGTCTGATGATGGATTCTACTAGGTTGATGGTCAACAAATATTATTAAGGTGTCTACAGTGTGTTGGATACTAAACTACCTGGTGAACAATATCAGCTAAAATCATTGTCTGTGCTTAATACTTTATTACCTAAAGTTTGAGATAACCTAGTAGGAAGACACAAGTTATGAAGAGATGGCCAAGCTCTACATTGTGTTCTTTTGAACTCATTTTTAGAAAAATTTCTTCCAAGGCTTATCCTTTTTTGTGTGTGTTTTTTGAAAGACGGATGGAGTATGTAAGGATAAAGGAAGGGCTCTTGACATAGGGAGTATAGTCAATAATATTGTAATCTCTTTGGTAACAGATGGTAACTAGATGTCTTGTGGGGATCGTGGGGCTTGGGGATAACTTTGTAAGGTATCAAATCACCATGATGTACACCTGAAACCAGTAAGATATTGTATGCCAGTTATACTTAATAAGAAATGAGGAGATATGGGGCGCCTGGGTGGTGCAGTTGGTTAAGCCTCCGACTCTTGATTTGGGCTCAGGTCATGATCCCAAGGTCGTGGGATCAAGCCCTGTGTCAGGCTCTGCACCGAGCATGGAGCGTGCTTAAGATTCTCTCTCTGCCCCTCCCCTGCTTGTGCTCACTCTCTCTCTCAAAATAAACAAATAAGCATTAAAAAAAGTTTATAAAAAATGATGAGATATATTTTATAATTCACTATTAAAGGTTAAACAAAACAAATTTAAAGAAACCCTCTTTCAAGTGGTTGGGATGGTTAAAATGCTGTGTGTGTGTGTGGGGGGGGGGGTGGTTAGACAACAAATGAAAACAGTAGGAGGGAAAGGGGACACGGAGGAAGAGAGAGGGAGCAGCTGAGGTGGGCCCAAATGAAAAGTACAGAGTAGAAGGAGCTGCCTTATAGAGACAGTTGAGAGTCTGCTCAAGAATCTGTCAGTCCTCATTTCAATCCCCTGATTGCCTTCTTCTCCAGATTGTCAGACCCATAAAGGCTGTGACCCCGTGTGTCTCGGTACATTCATTAAGTGAACGGTTAATAGTAAAGGTTTTGAAAATAAGAACTCCACAACTTCTACATTTCTTTTTTTTTTTAATTTTTTTTTTTAACGTTTATTTATTTTTGAGACAGAGAGAGACAGAGCATGAACGGGGGAGGGCCAGAGAGAGAGGGAGACACAGAATCTGAGGCAGTCCCCGGGCTCTGAGCTGTCAGCACAGAGCCCGACGTGGGGCTCGAACTCACGGACCGTGAGATCATGACCCGAGCTGAAGTTGGACGCTCAGCCGACTGAGCCACCCAGGCGCCCCGCAACTTATACATTTCAAAACACATGATACACATCTTTCCCCCAAGTAGGACACCTTGCCCACCCCTAAGGGGACATAGTGAGGGTGTTCCACTCTTTGAAATAATGAAATGCTGGAAAGAGTCTAAGTGCCCTGAATCAGGCAATGGATATATAAATTGTAGTTATATTCCCATAGTGTAGCATTAAAAAAATAAAGTACATATCTATATCTCTCAATTGGGATATATCTCTAAAATAAAATGTGTGAAAAAAGCATAGAATTATATGTACAATATAATACTATATACATGTGTATATACACACACACACACACATATACACAGCATATATACAGACACACATACACACAGCATATACACAGACACAATTTTATCAAGATGTAATTCACATACCATACAATTCACTCATTTAAAGTATACAATTCAATGGTTTTGATGTTTTTAATTTTTTAAAATTACAGTAAAATACATATAACATAAATTTTCCCATTAAAAATTTTTTTAAGTGTAAAATTCATTGACATTACATTCACAATATTGTGCAGCCACTGCCACTGTACTTTCCACAACTGGTTCATTGCCCTAAACAAAAATTCTGTAACTATTAAGCAATAATTTCCCCTTACGCCTCCCTGCAATCTCTGGTAATCACCAATTAACTTTCAGTCTCTATGAATTCACCTATTCAACATACATCAAATAAATGGAATCATACAATATTTGTCTTTTTGTGTCTTGTTTATTTCATTAATATAATGTCTTCAAGATTCATCTATGTTGTAGCATGTACCAGAACTTCATTACTTTTTATGGTTGAATGATATTCCATTGCATGTATTACATACTATATTTTGTTTATTCATTCATCTGTTGATGGACACTTAAAGACTGTTTTCACCTTTTGGCTATTCTGGAAATGATGCATTGAAATTGGTGTACAAATATCTGTTTGAGTCCTTGCTTTCCATTCTTTTGGGTCTATACCTAGAAATGAAATTGCTAGTTCATATATAATTATGTTTAGCCTTTTGAGAAACTGCCAAATCATTTCATTGGTATATTTGTTAAAATACAAAATTACAAAACACTTCTATAGATAGATGATAGATAGATAGATAGATAGATAGATAGATAGATGATAAATATGTTTGGTGCACTGGGTAAACTGGAAGAACACTTACAGAAGTTATTATTTTTGTCATAAGGATGGGATACACATAAGGAGAGAGAAAAAACTAGGCTAGGAGTGATCAAAGGAAACAGTTTTTTCTGTAATGCTTCTTTTATTTTTTAGAAGGGCTACATATACATACATTATTTGCAGAATTATCTTAAATAGTTAAGAGGAAAGGACATTTGATAAAATATAATCAGTTGTAAATTTGAGGTAGAAGGAATATCCATGTTACATTATTCTTTGTACCTTTTTTATTTTTTTAATTAGAAAAAGACAATTTTTTTTTTGAGAGAGAGAGAGAGAGAGAGAGAGAGAGAGAGAGTGTGTGTGTGTGTGTGTGATTGGGGAAGGGGCAGAGAGAGGGAGAAAGAGAATCTTAAGCAGGCTCCACAACGGGCATGGAGCTCAGTCTCACAACCATGAGATCATGACCTGAGTCAAAATTAAGAGTCAGATGCTTAACTGACTGAGCCACCCAGGTGTCCCAAAAAAAGACAACTTTTTCTAAAATGTACATTATCACTTGATCCTCGTATTAAAATTGATGAAGGAGATAGGACCGTGATATTATCCTCATTGTGAAGGCAGAATTCTGAAAAGGACGGTGGTGGACCAGAACCAGAGACTAAGGCTCTGGGCTACCAGTGGGAGGGCTTGGTGAGGAGAGGGAAGCTGGGGAGGTGGGCACCCTAAACTCTTTGATGCAGTGTATCACATCCCCTGAACATACCTACTTAATTTTTCCCCCATTCTTAATGGTATGATGACATTTCTGCTTTGAAGGCCATTGCTTTTGTGGGGCAACATGGACGAAGAAAGGATAAGGTTCATTAAAGCAGAAAGATAGCATGATAAGAGAAAAGGCTGGGAGACAAGATAAGAACTGAGAACGGTGGCTAGGAAATGAGCGAAGTGGAGAAAAGAAGGGATTCTGAGGTCATGCAGATCAAAGAGACAGAGGTTCAAAGGGCCATTTGTAGCAGACCATTTGTGCCGTGTGAGAGATGAGATGTATTCTTCCATGTCCTGGTGTCCTACCAGTGCCCCTCACCCTTTCTCAGTTTTCACTACTTCTGTGCTAAGTGATTGAGTGGGCAGGTATGTGTGATGTGTATGTTGCATGTAAAGAAAATGAAGGACACGGCGAGTCTGAAAGGAATGTGGGATGTGAGATAAAAAGCCAGTTAAATTAAGAACAAATTATCATCTCTCTAAAGTAGAACAATTGTTGGCTGCTGTATCACTCACTATTGATCCCTGATCAGTATACATTGTCCAGAAATAATAAAATTAGAGAACAAAAATGTCCAAATTCCTCAAAAATATTGGTTTTTTTTTATGCACTTGCCCTGGAAAATAAACTTAATAGCTTTGTAACTAATTTGTACAATATAAGTCTCTTTTCTTTCTAATATCTTACAGTTGCTAGTCCCGGAGAGATGAAAAAAAATCAGAGCTGAGAACTAAGAATGCTTTACTCACAAAAGGTATTCATTTTCAGTTGAGGGAATTACAATCTAAGAAGGAAAGGGAAGTTCTCTGTGGCTATGAGTTCCATCTACACATTGCCACCAAATTCATTTTCCTCATGCCCAGTGTTGAATACATTTCTCTATTCAAATTTCTTTCCTTACAAAAGCAGTATATCCCAAAGGTATTTCTCAGAATCATCTTTACAAGTGTTTCTTGAGGAAAGAAAGTCCAAGATCAAATAAGTTTAGGAAGTGATGAGTTAAGAAAAATTTCTTACTGCAGAACTTAAAAAAAACAAAAAAAAAAAAACCCAAACCTAATCTGAAGCATGAATCTCCAAGCAGTGGGACATTTCTGAAACTTATTTGACCAAGATATTCCCCTCTCTTTATTCCCCCTTCCCCAGTCCCAAGTCTATAACTTTTTATGGAATTAGAATTCTGCAAAACATAGTTTTGGAAACATTGACCTACCCTATGAGAGCCTGGATCCTGGAACCAGATCTGAGTGTAAGTGCCTTAAAACTTAACTAGCTCAGTGATATTTAGCAAACAATTTAAGTTTTCCTGTGTCTGTTTGCTTACTGGTAGAATGGGATAATAACCTTCCCAGGGTTGTTGTGAAGATTTATTGAGATAATATATAAAAGTTTTGGGCACATAGTGAGTACTCAGCAAACAGTAGCTGTTATCTCATTGTTATTCTGGAATTTGAAACTTAACTTGCTTTTCCAGCATTATGAAAAAAGCAGGAGCCAGAGTGGGAAATCTTATAACCCACAAGAAGTTAATGAAAATAATGGAAAGGTTTTAAATGGGAATGAGTGGTTTGAATTCTCCCACCCTTGCTAGGACAGCTGGTATGATCTCCAGAGGCTCATAATGCCTTGCCATTGTCTTAACACATACAAATCCTACTTCTCACTCAAGGTCCTACTTATCACTCAAGCCTCTTTCTTGACAATGTCCTCATTTACTCCCTCACTGGCAGTTTGCAATCATCTCTTCTTGTAAACTCTATAACCTTTTTTCCCTATATCTTTCTTCAGCACTTACCAGTTGTTATGACAAATGGAGTTGTTAATGTGCTGCTGTATTTACTTCCCTAACAAGCATCCTTTTAAGGGCAGGGTCCACATCTTGTCTCATCTTTGTAAGCGTAATACAGGGATTTGTAGTATTCACTACATACTTGTCAAATTAAAAACATGCTATCACCTTACGGTTCACAAAGTGGCTTTCAAACTACAACATCACTGTAAATAAATATAGAAAGTTGATTTTCTCCAATTAGCAGAAATCTGTAAGTCTGGAGCTTTTTCCAAGAGTAGTTTCTATCAGAGCATTATTTGCTGCCCTCCTGTGTTTGATAAGAGTATTATTTTTTACCAGAACTAAAAAAAAAAAAAAGAGAGAGAGTAACAGGCTCAATAAAATATATTTGGACTGCACTTTGTTTACTTTCAGAACCTTGAATGAATTTTTTCCCGTGCAAATTATTTTTCCTTTTCCCATTAAAATTACCTGCATTCAATACATTTCAAGCTACATTTTTTACTTAGATCTATATGGTATATAAGAACTTTTCATATTGGTCTGATACTCTTTCTACTAAATCTAATGTACTAAACTTTTTATATTTCCATTTTTTTTTTTTTATCTGAGACAAGAACTAATCTCAAACTATTCTAATGTGACTTTTATATATTAGACCTGCTTGGGCAACTGTATATTTAAGACTGTACTTTGGAGCTAGAAAGACCTGGTTCAGATCCTGACTTAGCCACATAGTAATTGTATAACCTTGGGTAAATTTCTTGTCTGACACTTTTTCCTCTATAAAACAAAGGTAATACCGCTGAAAGATCACATATGATAAAACACTTAGCACATCATAAAAGCAATCAATATGTTAGCTATTATTACTATTTAGGAAGCATGTTTTCAAACATCTTTTTTCTTTAGAATTACCTATTTTGGTGAAGTTGAAGACTGCAAAAGGACATGAATTAGAATGGACCCAGTGTATTATCTGGATTAAGTTCTGTCTTTCCATATTCAACACTCAATATTTATTGAACACTTGTGATGTGCCAGGCACCATTCTAAACACTTGCCCTTGTACAACTTAACAATATAAATCCTACCACTTCAGGGGCACCTGGGTGGCTCAGATGGTTAAGTGTCCGACTTTGGCTCAGGTCATGATCTCACGATTCGTGAATTCAAGCCCCACACTGGGCTCTGTGCTGACAGCTCAGAGCCTGGAACCTGCTTCAGATTCTGTGTCTCCCTCTCTCTCTGACCCTCTCCCACTCACACTCTGTCTCTCTCTCTCAAAAATAAATAAACATCAAAAAAAATTAAAAAAATAAATCCTACCACTTCATGACATCTTTCGCTAAGTTATTAACTTTCTTTTAAATTCTTGCAGTTTTTAATTGTGCACATTACTTATTGGATTCTTTTTTTTTTTTTTTTTTTTTTTTTTTTGAGAGAGAGAGACAGAGACAGAGACAGAATGTGAGTGGGAAGGAGCAGAAAGAGAGGGAGACACAAAATCTGAAGCAGGCTCCAGGCTCTGAGCTGTCAGCACAGAGCCCGATGCGGGGCCTGAACTCAACTGCAAGATCATGTCCTGAGCTGAAGTCGGAGGCTCAACCGACTGAGTCACCCAGGTGCCCCTGGGTTCTTCATACAAGCTACCCCATACTATGTATCCAGTCCCTTCCTCTCTATCTCCAGTGCAGGTTGTCACCTCTCCTGGTTTGCTGTCCTGCTATAGCCTCCAGTTAGGGATGGGGGCTCACCCTCATGCCACTTTGTAAACCTTTATCAAGTTTTTTAAGGATGGGGACTTAAAACTTGAATCTCTCCTACTCTCGAACGTGAGCTGGGGGAAAAGGCATTAGTGTGGATACTTTTATTGGATTGCTGACAATCACAGTCTATTTTCTGTTACCCCACCTCAGTCTATTCTCAACACAGCAGCCAGAAGGATCCTCTGAAACAGTGCATTGTTTTCTTCGAAGTGATGTCTCTCTTCATTCATTTCTTGAGAAATGAATACTCAAGTCTAAATAACCATAGTTCAATCTACTGTCTGTTTTGTTTTGTTTTGTTTTGTTTTGTTTTTTCAAGCAAAAATGATGGGCAAGGATTTCAGGGAATCTGTGAAGTTAACACTTTTCATAATACTGAGGTTTGCCATTGTTAGCCACTTTAACATTTGTACAGATGATACAAAAGCAACAGAAAGTAAACTAGCAAATCCGCACGAATCAAGGTAGTGGCACCAAACTACTGGCAGTCTTCGTATTTTCCACTGCCACGCGCTCTCAATAAAAACAAACAAAACCACAAAGTCAACTCGGTTTCACTTAAAAATGTGCTCTCTGCAGTAAAAAGTAGTAATTTTATGAAATCTTAGTCCTTGAGGGCGCATCTTTTGAAAGGTTCGTGTGGCAAAATTGGTGGTATGCGTAAAGCGTTTCTGCTGCTTCCAAAGGACGATGGTTTTCTCAAGGAAAAGCACTGATTATTTGAGTTACAAACTGAACTGGCTTTCTCCCCGCCCCCACCCAAGGAAAACCATTTTACTTGAATGACTGACAAACCATAGTTACTCAGAATTAGGTATTCGGCAGACATTTTCTTGAAAATGAACCGAGTGGGCCGGTTGCTTCAAGGACAACAGAAGACAGTATTTGCTACCAGTGATCACAGTGAAGCTATCAAGCAAAACTTAAAATTGTTTAAAACTTACACCATCACTGTGAGTTTTTCAGCTTCCCAATACCATGAGACTTTCCTAATGACATCAGTGGTGATATTAATAAATGTCATTTTTTGATGTATAACTGTGTCAACATTGGAAGGCCTCTGTAACTCAGTGAGCCAATACTTCCCAAACAACAGATGCATGGTGTTACAAAATCATATATGGGTAAAGGAGCCTTTCAGAGTTCATGATAGATAAATGAAGAATGAAACATAACAGAATTTAACATAACAGAATGAGCAGAATGAAAAGTTCATTGATCAAAGTCCATAACTTTTAAGAAATTACCACTTGTTGGGGTTTTGCTAGAGAATTAAAGTAAAGCCACAATTATTTGAAAAGGCTATTAGAATATTCTTCCCTTACCACATATTTATGTGAAGTGGACTTCTCAAACTTCAACCAAAACTTCGTATCACAGGGGTGGCTGGGTGGCTCGGTGGGTTAAGCGCCTGACTCAATTTTGGCTCAGGCCATCTCACAGATCCAGGAGATCACGCCCTACGTCGGGCTCTGCACTGGCAACATGGAGCCTGCCTGGGATTCTCTCTCCTAATATTAATAAACATTCAAAAAAACTTCATTATCACAAGAGTTTGAATACAGAAGGAGATAGGAAACCCCAGTTGTTTTCTATTAAGCCATTGAAGACATCTGCAAAACTAGTTTTTTTTAAAAAAGCCATTCTCACTAAGTTAGTTTTGGAAAAATATTAGTTATTTATTTATCTTTAAAAATATTTATTTTGAGAGAGAAGAGTGCAAGTGGGGAAGCAGTTGAGAGGGAGAGAGAATCTCAAGCAGGCTCTACGCTCAGCATAGAGCTTGCTAGATGCTGGGTCAATCTCATGCACGTGAGATCATGACCTGAGCCAATATCGAGAGTTGGGCACTCAACCAACTAAACAAACCACCCAGGCACCCCTTTTTAAAATTTTCACAAGGTTTTTTTCTAACATGTAATGGTTTTATTATTATTTTTACATGAATTAGTAAACCTTTTAAATTTTTGTTTTAATTTCTTATTTGGTTAGTATCAACAACTATAAGTCTCACAAACAGACTATGGGTTGGGGGTGTGTGTGTGGCGGGTGGTCTTCAAGAATTTTTAAGAATGTAATCAAGTCCCAAGGCCAAATTGTTTGAGAATTGCTGATCTAAATTACCTCAGATCACATTACTTAATAAAACCATTACTCCCAATGACTCCCCATTTCGTTCAAGTCCTTGCATTGGCCTACCAGGCTCTATTCTTATATGTTCCTCCTCCATTACCTATCCCTCTGTTCTTCCCCTTGCTCACTCCCTCCAGCCATATTTGCCTCTTTGCTGTTCTTCCAGTAAGCCAGACAAAACTTCATTATTAGGACCACTGCACTGACAGTTCTCTCTGCCTAGTAAGCAATTCCCGCAGTTTTCCACAGGGCCATTTCCCTCCCTTCCTTAAAGTCTTTGCTCAAGTGTAACCATCTCATTAGTCTAACATAAGCATCGTGTTTAAAACTGCAAAACTACTGCTACTCCCATCCTGCACAACACCTTCTAATACTTGCCTGTTTATGTCTACAGTTTGCGCAGTCTCCCTCGCCCAAGTATAACATAAGCTCTAAAAGCATAGCGAAATGCCCACCACATAGAGCTCAACAAATATTTGTTGAATGCTGAATGAAAGAACTCGTTTGACAGCCTGTTACTTTTCACAGTCCCAAGGATGCAACTTGCATGGATAGTAGTGGGCAATGCTAGCAAAGATTTTTTGAATGGAAGAAAAAAACGAGGGTGGGATACAGTGATCAGAAACCTCAATACTGAAGGCATTATGGGTCTGAAAAAAAGCTCTTGGAAGAAGTCAGGGCTGGGGAATATTATAAAGGTTGTGCAAGGCGGACTTAACTGTCTGGCAATGAACTGGCCCTTTGCTCAACCCCGCCACCGCTCATCCCCTTCTCCACTTCCCATACCTCCAGCCCCTCCCGTCTCCTACGTAACCAAAGTCCCCAGAGCCCTCCCTGGACCCCTCCACCCGAACACAAGTAGTCCACACCAAGTGACTGAAAAATTTCTAAACTTTATAGAAAAAGCAACGACAACAATCAACTAGCCAAAAACGAGCCTCCAAATTCCGTCTCATTCCAGTGCCTTCTCCCCTCTCTGGCTGGCTTCAGGATCTCTCCACCGTCTCAGTTCTCAGGCGTCCTGATGGTATCTCCCAGCGCTGTGTTCCAAAGGGTCCACAGGACGGCGGGTCAGGCGGGACGCCCTCGGGTAAGCACTTCTGCACTGGGAAAGCACGAGAAATAGGAGCCATGGAGAATCGGTCCACTTGGTACGGGAACAGGCGGGAATGACGGCAAAAAGGGAGGAACTCAGGAGATGCTCCCGCACAGCGGTCTCAGTTCTCCTCCGGCTTGTCGGCTGGTGGTCCGCAAGGCTGCAGCATTTTCTCCATCAAGTTGAAGCGGACTCGCGCTTTGCTCTCATTCTCCGCAATGGCAAAGTAGTTCAGAAGGTCGAAGTGGCCCATGTAAGAGCAGTAGGAGTCGCGGTGCTGGTTCACCAGCCATTCCCACTTGGTGGTGTCGGCGTGACCCGTGCCGATGTACTTGGACTGCAGGTGCTCCAGCTGACTGTGGATGGTGTAGCGGTCCGTCATCTCGCCGCTTTCCCTTTGCTCCCAGGTCAGAGGCCACAGAAGAGAACCAACAGCTCTAGATTTTCACGCGGGAGACAGGCCGCGGCAGGGAACCTACAGGCCCGCGCAGTCGCAGACGAATGGCGTCACGGCGACGAAGTTGCGTGGACTCGCGGTCCTAGGGCTCAGAAGCGGAAGCGGCTGTGTTTTTTGCCCTGCAATTGGAGTTGCCTAGGCGATACTACACGTCGGTCGCCCCCCCAAAGAGAGCCCCGCCCCCTTCGTAGAGCGTTGCATTATGGTTCAGTTAGTGAGCCTTTTACTAATAGGGAGCTTTGCATGCTGGGACCTGTGGTCTCTGAGGGTTCGTGCACGTCCGTTTCTGGGAACGGTAGTCGCAGTTTACGAGGCCGCCGGCGGCCTAATGGAGTGTAGCGTAGGGGAGGCGGGGAGCATCCTTGGAGGTTGAGAGCTGAGAAGAAATGGGAAGCTCAAGTAGGACGGGGCCACAGGCAACTGTGAAAATAAAGTCGGTATAATTTTGGTTTCGGAACGAATGTGGCGGCGTGGCAGTCCCTTCCCAGCCAGGGGTGGGTGACCCTGAAATCAGTCGCCGCCGAGTTCTGGCCCCAACTATGTGTCGTGTAAGCTATGTGGAGTGAACGTTATTTCAACGTTTGCAGGGCCGCCGTTTCCTGCCCGGTGACCGAAGTGCTAAACCAGTTCTGACACGTTCCGGCTCCTCACCAAGCCCCTCCTTCCTCTCCGGCTTCTTAATTTGATAGTCTCCCTCCAGCCCCTCGCCCCACCCTACACACCCCCCGCCTGTATTTCTCAACATTCCGTGCAGCTCGCCTGTCCAATTCTTTGTACTAGCTGTTCCCTCCGCTCGGAATGCTTTTGTTCCCTTGGCTAACGACTTCTCTCTTGAAGTCAGCTCAAAAGCATCTCCTTGAAATCGGCTTTGGCCATGCCAGACAGATGTAAATTGTGCCTCCTTTTCGCGTCTTGTCCGTCTCTCTTCATATTTTCGCTTTATATATGCTACTTTTGGGTTTAAGAACTTCCTCATGTGAATTCAAACACTTGGGAAAAGTAGTTTACGTTTTCGATGGTATCTTTTGTCACATGCTTCTTTTATGTTATCTTTTTATGATATCCTTATGGCCTGGCAGAGATTGTATTCTCGAAAAACATTTGATGAATGGATAAACAACTGTATGGCAGCCAAATAGAAGGAATTCTTTACTGGGAGAAAGAGAACTTTAAAATAGTTTTACTCTGATACAAAATCCCAGCTATGTACAGATGAGAAAGTCTAGAGATCTAATGTACAGCATGATGACTGAAGTTAATATTGTATTGAACGTTAGAAATTTGCACAAGAGAATAGATTTCAGGTGCTCCGAACACGCACACACACACACACACACAAAGGTAACTGTTAAGAGATGGATATGTTAATTAGCCCGACTATAGTACAATCACTTCATTATGTATATATATCAAATCATGTTGTACACCTGAAACATAATTTAGGTTTTATTTTTTAAAAGAAGATTTAAAGGAAAGAAAATGACAAAAAAATGTTCCTTATGGGATCAAATGCCTGTGCCAAAATGAATACGAAAAAAAGTCTTACTCTGTTTAAGCTATTATAATAAACATCTGTGGATTCACCATCCAGATATATCAAAGCTTGCCATTTTGCCATTGTTTCCAACGTTGTTAAATAAACATGAAGTTCTCTGTGTTCCTCTCCCTAATCTATTCACTTCAGGAAACTAGCTTGAATTGAGAGTTAATCTTTCCTGAGTCTGGTTGTTTGTTTTTGTTTTTTAATTGCTGAAAGTTTGTGTATCCAAGGTGTTATTGGTATGCGTGTTGTGAAACTTTACATAAAATGACACCCTGTGGGTATTTTCCCTCGTCAGAATCCATGTTGATATATGCAATTTTAAAAATTATTTTTTTAATGTTTATTTATTTTTGAAAGAGACAGAGAGCGAGAGCAGGGGAGGGGCAGAGAGAGAGAGAGAGTGAGAAGGAGACACAGAATCTGAAGCAGGCCCCAGGCTCTGAGCCGGCAGCATAGAGCCTGATCTGGGGCTGGAACTCACAAACTGCAAGATCATGTTAGACGCTTAACCCACTGAGCCACCCAGACACCCTGATATATGCAATTTTAATGCATTTTTCCTGTCATGTAGTATGCTATTGAATTAATATACCATAATATATCCATTATCTCAATAATGGACATTTAATTTTATATTTTTGCCATAAGAAACAATGCTGCAATAAATATTCTTGTACATATATTCTTATACACATGAAGGAGTTTCTTTAGGGAATCATATATATAGGTAAAAATTTGTTGAGATAGGGATGAGTGTCTTCAAGCTTTGCTAGTTATTTGCCAAATTGTTGTCCAAACTGGTTATACCGATTGGTGCTGCCAAGAAGAGAATGAGAATTCCTTTTGATCCACATCCTTCCCAAAACTTGGGGTCCTCAGACATTTAATATATGTATTTTTAATTTGATGGATGGAGCAGAATTTCATTGTCTTTCATTTGCAATCCCTGCTTACTAGGGAGATGGCATGTTTTTTATGAGTTTATTGGCCCATTATATTTCTGATTTGTGAAGTGCATATTCATATTCTTTGACAATTTTTTTTATTGGGATGTTTGTCTTTTTCTTACTAATTTTTTAGGAGATCTTTGTATATTCTGGATACCAGCCTTGCTAGTTATATGCAATGAAAATATTTTTTTCCAGTCTCTAATTCATCTTTATATTTTCTTTATAACAACTTGTAAGAGGTTAAGTTTAAAGTAGTAAAATGTATCAGCCTTCCTTTATGGTTCGTGCTTTTTGCAATTGGATTAAAAAATGAAATGAAGCAAAACACTTTTTTACCCTAAGGCCATAAAAAATAGTTTATTTTATTCTAAAAGGTTTATAATTTTGACTTCTATATTTTGAAATTTAATCTACCTGAAAGTTTTGATTTGTTTGGCTTTAGGGATCTAATTTTCAAATATTTTCCTATATGGCTAACTAGTTCACAGTGATAACCATCATTCGTTAAATTGTACCACCTTTCCCTACTCATCTTTAATGCTTCTGTTGTATATGCACAGATCTGTTTCTAAGTATTCTGTTCCATTAGTCTCTTTGTCTATATGCTCATTGGTAACACGGTAATTATTATAATTTTTTAAATTTTTTTGAGATGGTGCTTATTATACCTTTATAATAAGTCTTGATACCTGGCAGGGTGAAACCTGTACAATTTCTTTTTTTTTTTGGAAATGTCTTAACAATTCTTGATCCTTTGCTCTTCTACATGAATTTAGAATTGTCAGTAAAATCCACACGGAAATTGTGATTGAGTAGTCAAACAAAGCCACAGAAATTAATATTATTTCCATTTCATTAAGAATGATTCTAAGGGGGCGCCTGGGTGGGTCAGTTGGTTAAGTGTCTGACTTCGGCTCAGGTCATGATCTCACAGTTCACGAGTTGGAGTCCCGCGTTGGGCTCTGTTCTGACAGCCCAGAGCCTGGAGCCCACTTCCAGTTCTGTGTCTTCCTCTCTGCCCCTCCACTGCTCACACTCTGTCTCTCTCTCTCTCTCCCAAAAATAAAATGAACATTAAAAAAAATTTTTTTTAAAAGAATGATTCTAAGGATATGAGAGAATTCCTCAAATTCAAAGGCCTTTAGAACTAGATGGAAAAAACTGAGGGTTGATCGGGGGTGGGAGGGCAGGGAGGGTGGGTGATGGGTATTGAGGAGGGCACCTGTTGGGATGAGCACTGGGTGTTGTATGGAAACCAGCTTGACAATAAATTTCATATTATAAATAAATAAATAAATAAATAAATAAATAAATAAATATTTGGAAAGAAAAAAAGAACTAGATGGAAAATACATTTACATGTAGTAATTAACAGCTAACGTATATTAATTTGCTGGGGCTGCCCAAACAAAGTACCACAGATTGGGTGCCTTAAGCAATAGAAATTTATTTCCTCACAGTTCTGGAGAACAAAAGTCCAAGATCAAAGTGATGGCAGGGTTGGTTTCATTCTGAGGCTTCTTTCCTTAGCTTACAGATGGCCATCTTCCCTCTGTGTTCCTCTGTATATCTGTGTCCTAATCTCCTCCTATAAAAAGACTGATAACGCAGACAGCCTCCCCTCTCCTATCCTGCCTGCCACTCCCTTGCAGTATATTCAATAAACTTCTCTAAAAAAAATAATTTAAAAATTTAATAAAAAGGCCAATCATATTGGATTAAGGTCCACGTATATGACCTCATTTTATATAAAGGCCCTTTCTCCAAATGTGGTCACATTGAGTTATTGGGGGTTAGGACTTCATCATGAATTTTGGTGGGGGGACACAATTTAGTGGTAATGGTTTTATACAGTAATGAGGAATATGCAAGAAAACTTGTTCCTTTTTACATATTTGTAAATTTAATTAGATTTGTAAAACCAGTTTACGTGAAAAACCTTTATTTGTCCTCAGACAATTGCAATATTTACAAGGAAAATGCAACATTATTACATTAATAAATGTGGTTTAAAATGTTTAAGAGTCAAAATTTGGAGTGGATCTAAATTTTATCCAAAGGCCTATTAAGAGTGATTGTGAAATTTTGCTAGACTTATGAATGGTTTAGGATTAAAAAAAATTTTTTTTAACGTTTATTTATTTTTGAGAGAGAGAAAGAGCACAAGCAGGGGAGGAGCAGAGAGAAAGGGTGACGCAGAATCCAAAGCAGTTTCCAGGCTCTGAGCTGTCAGAGCCCAACACAGAGCTCAAACTCACGGACACTGAGATCATGACCGAAGTTAGATGCTTAACTGACAGGCGCCCCATGAATAGTCTAGGATTTTTAACTGAATTTACAAGCTTAAGGATAAAAGGCAGGTTTTTGATTTATAACTTTAATAAACTAAAGATTTTTAAAATCTAAACAAATCTCTGGATGATATCTTGTACATTTCCCCAAATGACCCTTAAAGTCACCAAGAAACCTTCCATTTAAAAAGACCAGCTTGCAAATAATGCAAAAACCCTGCTTCAATTTGAATTGTAATTAAATTAATTTTAATTTAATTTATTTGGAGAGGATTGTCATCTTAACTATATTGAGCTTTCTTATCTATGCACATAGGAAGCATTACATTTTGTTTTTTACTTCTACTTTTTTTACTTCAAATAAAGCTTGGACAATTTTCCCCATAAAGGTCTTTCACATCTTCTGTTAGATTTATTCCCAAGTATCTGCTATATATACTTAAAGATGTTCCTTGTGACCTACTAAGGAATATCACAATTTCTTATGCGTATTGGCAATAAAGAATTTTGGTCTGTAACCAGTAACCTTGGAGAAGGTATGGGAAGACATTCCAGGAGAGCCTTTAATATTTCCTGACCCAAGATATTATTATTACCTCAAGTCAATCTTGCCTGTTAGTCACTTCTATGTAACTATCAAATACCATCTTACAATTTGGCATTTGAGTAAGAAAAATATGCAAGAAAAGATTCTATTGGAAAAGACTATAGAATTAAAAATGCATAAGGAAAATAAAAAGTATATATATATTTTTAGACAGAATTATATTTTGTGTATTTTTTAAGTCCAGAAATGCAGGTAGTATTTTATCTTTTCATTTTCTTGGTCTTCTGCTAATGGTTTTAAATATTTTCAAAGTCATTTAATATTTTGAATAGCCAAGGCATCATTCAAAAACAAAAAAGTATACAAAGGAATGCAGTTTCTAACATCTACCCGTTTCCATCCCCATCCTCAGTAAGTAACCATTGTTATGTGTATCTAGTATATCCTTCCAGAGACTTTTTTTAGTGGAGGTATATAGGCAAACACAAATATATATGATATTTTACTCCTTTTAAAATGTAGATGGTAGCAAAGTGCTTTTTTTTTTTAATATATCATGGAGTACATGAAAGAGCTTCCTCATTCTCTCTTTTTGGTCTTGTTTTACAGCTGTATAATATTTCATTGTATGGATATATCGTTCTCTAACCACCCTCTTCTTGTCAAATGCCTTCTATACCCAGAAATTACATTTAAATTTATTATCGCAGAAAAATATGAATTTCAAATTGACATGAGATAAAGTCACATTTCCTTTGGTGAAAAATTATTTTAGCTACCATTTTTTGTCTGTAAGCAAGTTTAAAATATAAAGATTTTCAACATGTGCAGTGTTGATACCACATTTCACACTAGGGGTCGCCAAAACAGTACTTAACGCCAACAAATAGGTGGATGATTGAGAACATTTTGTAAGTAGGCACCGGAGTTTCTCAACCACAGTAAGAGGGAACTGTACCTGTGACTGAGATGCTGAAGGCAAAACTTTGGTTTGCTGTATCCTCAAAGGCAATAAGACTCTGATAATTTAGGAGGAAAATAAGCAGTCCTTCCTTTCTCATTATGCAAATTTTTAAATTTGGGGTTTTATATTTAATTGGATTAAACAGGAATGGGGGGCCTGGGTGGCTCAGTCAGCTGGGCGACTGACTTCAGCTCAGGTCATGATCTCACAGTTTGTGGGTTCAGGCACACATTGGGCTCTGTGCTGGCAGCTCAGAGCCTGGAGCCTGCCTCAGAATCTGTGTCTCTCTCTTTCTCTGCCCTTCCCTCGTTCACACCCTGTGTCTCTCTTTCTCAAAAATAAATAAACATAAAAAAAAAAAAAAAAAACAGGAATGGGGAATTTAGGTGATACAGAATTTAGGGAATTTTTAAAAAGAAGTTTGCTAGACATATTTTCCTGTGATTAAAAATGTCTATCTTCAGGTTTTCTTTTCTGGCTATCCTGGGTTTCATGTATCTGAGCAGATCTAGAACTCAATTTTTGAAGGGTTTTTCCTCTAATTGGGCATATATTTCAAAAGCCTAAAGTGTACTGTATCTTTTTTATAATTGCTCCTGGGGAGAATATGATCACCACAGACATGCATTCTATAACTCTTCATTTGAGATTTAATAGGTCATCCCTCTCTGTTCTTTAGTGATTACATTAAATCACAAGCTGGTGCAATTTTTGAACAAAAATTTCTCTGGAGAAATTTCACAAAGGAACTTTGAAGTATTATATACATATTCCATTCATTGCAGTGATATGAAATCTTGCAGCACTAAGATTAGTGATTGACATATCAGAGACACTAAATTAATATTTATTGGATGAATGAATGAATGAATGAATGTTTGTGACAATGTCTTGAGTGGCAGCAAAAGATTGGAAACAACTTTAGTGCCAACAATAAAGGAATAATTACATAAATTATGGTGTAATCTGGGTACATATGACTCATCTCACTTGAATGTAAGTTCCTTTGAAATATGTAACTTTTTTCTCCGTTATATTAGCATAATGATTTACCCATTGTTGGCACTCCATAAAAACTGTTGAATTATAATACTGTTTTCCTGCTGGTATTAGGGAGATACCCAAAATCTCAAAACATCTCCTGGGAGTTGGGATTAGCCACCTCGAAATTCCACCATTCTCTACCCTAAGCTTAAAGAGATGTGGATGGGGGGGTGGGGTGGGGGGCGGGCAATATTTTCTTTGGCATTAATGGCAGAGACCTATGACAAAGCTTTACAAAACTACAAATATACTAAATTTTAACTGTTATAGGGTTGCTTCAGTTGCAAGGAACAGTTTTTTCATAGCTGAGCCAGGTCCTTGAACATCAGTAATCACAAATTAGAATATGGAATCTAAGAACAAGAAGTGATGGGACTGACCATATATGCAACATTTCAAGTATCCAATTAAAAACAATTTTTTAAAGCTTTAATTTATTTTGAGAGAGTGAGCACAAGTGGGGGAGGGCCAGAGAGAGAGGGAGAGATAGAATCCCAAGCAGGTTCTTCACTGTCAGTGCAGAGCCTGACGCGGGACTCAGTCTCACAAACCGTGTGATCGTGACCTGAGCCAAAATCAAGAGTCACGACTGAGCCGCCCAGGCGCCCCTCAAGTACCTTAAACACATGATTCCTTGTAGTCTACCGAGAGCAAAAGTCGTAGGTGAAACTGGAGGAAAGGAGATGAGCCTATACTTTCCTTTGACTCGAATTTGAGCAAGTGTAAGGTATGCATGGTTCCTAGGGAAGCTTTAATGCCTCTTGGTTTTAAATCAACAACGGGGAAGTTGTTCGCTTTTGACGTTTTAGAACAGGTATGTGTGTAAAAGAGAAGTGATGACATCCATATCAGTCTGGTCTCTTTCACTTTCCACAAGTTGCTCATCAAACAGAACAGGTATCAAGATCTCTCTGTGTATTTTTGTGAATTTATTCATTTGTAGTTTATCTCCTTCATGTGTCACCTAGGAGTGTTCCCTAACGTAGAGGTCTCCAAAGGATCTGTGTTGATATGGTGTGTACAATGGCCCAAAAAAGAAAATGACACAGAAGCTACTTCGTATTTTTAATGCTGACTTGTTTCTAGTATCTTAAGGCCAAACAGGAATTTGGGGGGTGGGACACATTGGCACATGCAGCCGTGGCAAAGCACTAATGGTGCTACTGGCCCGCCTCTTTCCCTCATTTTTACTTCAGTTTACGGAAACCACTGTGCAAATGCGGTTTCAATTCTCTCCACTTCCAACTAGGTATCTGCCTCTAAAGTCTCTCTTGTAAAGAAATTCTAACATTACGGCCACTGAGAACTGCTCTAATAATAAGTTTCAGTAAGTTAACTGCCTTTGTGTTTTGAGGAACTGATTTGTTCTGTTGAGATATAAAAATATTTCTGAAGTCTCATCTTTGGAGCCCTCAAGATAGCTAAATGCTTTTGGTTACTTCTGCCCCCCCCCAAGATTTTTTTCTTGTTAAGCAATTTCCATACCCATTGTGGGCTTGGAACCCACCACATCCCCAAGATCAAGAGTCACATGCTCCACTGACTGACTGAGCCAGCCGGGCACCCCATATACCTTTTCATTTCCCTTAATTTGCTAGGATAATCTTTGTACTTGGCTTCACAGCTTTACTTGAAAAGGATAGAAAAGCAACTGCAGTTCTGTCCTAGTTTTAGTGCAGTTTTGCCCCGAGACCAAGACAAGAGTGGGCCTTGTCCCGGGCCCCCTTACTTCAGGGGGTCTTGCTATGGCTTTCCACTAGCTCCACCCTCCCAAGAACTGAGAAGTCCATAGGTCAAGGAGACATATTCATCCATGCCCCCACTTCCCCAATCCCTGGCTCAAGCACACACAGACAAAGATTTGAAACACAAGTTCCACGTACAAACGGCCCCAGGCCCAATTCTTAACTGGGATGTTTGCCTTGTGAACTCAGAGAGGCAGGTTGAGAAATTCCATCTGAAGAGTTTGAGTTTACATGCCATGTAATTTAGAGATGATTTTTAGAAAGACCCGGGTGCCACCTGGACATTATCTTGCACTTAAACTTCCCCAGGTTCCCATTCAGTCTCAAATTTCTTACTGGCCAGTATCTTAGATCATAAATTACATACTTAGTAACAATGACTTGCTCCAGGTGGTAACCTTAGTTCTCCTGAAATGAAACTTATCACCTTCAATGCTAAAGCTGCTTCATTTAGAAGGTGACTGACTTTTCAATCAAAGGAAGATCTATAATACAAGGATGATTAATTACATCATATAATTAGAATTAGTATGTTAGGTTTAAGAATAGCCTGTCAATGTATGTTAAAGTGTTTGTAATATTTAAAAGACTTTGGCATTTTAGATGATCTGACGGATTAATGTTGTGATTCTATTTATTTAAAATGTGTAACTGACTTGTAATTTCAAATTTAAAAAAGAATGTGACCAAGTTTGTAAGTGGCATTCTAATATTTAAAAGAAATGGCTTTAGCAAATGTATAAGTTAAATTTAGATTTATAAGAGCCTTTGAGGCGCTTTGGAACAATTTTCTTACTGGGAGCGTGTGCTTGCTTGGTCAGAAGTTTTGAAGCACTTAAAAGTAAATCAAACACATGAAACCCAATAATTCAGTGAAGTCAAGTTGCTGGATACAAAATCAACATAAAAAAAGTAACGATGTTTCTGTATTTCAGCAAGAAGAAAATAAAATGGTCCCCACACAAATGGATACTTGATATATGACAGAGGCATATTACAGGGAGGAGGGAGGAAAGAAAATCTACCTAATAATAGTGCTAGGATAACTGTGCAACACATAAGAAAAAAATGAGTTTGGACTTCTAACTCACACTGTACACAAGAGTCAATTCCCGGTGCATATGAAATCTAATATGAGGCCAATTATGAAGTTATTCAATATAGGAGAATATCTTCATGACTTTGAGGTAGAGAAGGGTTTCTTTAATGAGACAAAAATGCGCTAAATATAAAAGTTAAAATTAGGAGGGCTGAGGGAGGCTTTCAGCAGAAGGCAACATGTTCGAGGGCTAGAAAGAGTGGCTGGCCAGCTCCAGGGCTGTGAAGCCTTCAGGAGGAGAACTGAGCAATTGTTTTGTAAGTCCAGAAGAAGCTGTTCCTTCAAGTAGGCCCAAGAAGAAGGCATCTAATATTTTTGGACCAATTGAAGAACCTCAGGACATACCTACAGGGACAAAAATCCCTGGAAGGAGTATTATTTTTTGAAAAATCAGTGGTGTCTGAACCCACCTGGTGGGAAGACCAGTGATGTTTTTGGGTCCTCAATCCCTGACACTTCACCCTTGGCACAGCCAATCAAACCCAAGGATCCTGTTTTCTTATGTGAAGGAGAAGACCCTCAAATGGACCTGAAAGCTGCAAGGAGCTCCTCCTGCAGAGAAGAGCCAAAAACAGGCGTCCCCTTTCAGTTGCCTCGCTGACTTTGGAGGCATTTTCCTGTCTCCATTAAATGGTTTGCAGTTCAAAAGTTGTTATCGGAAAGGTGTTTAGATTCCAGGACATTTTTTCTCCATTAAAAAATGTCATATATGGTGGTTTTGCTTTTTAAGTCCAAACACACTAACTTGCTTGACTTATAATGAAATGTTCTAATGGTAGAAATGAACTACCATTTATAATTTTGTTTTTTTAATATATAAAAAATAATTTGTGAATTCCAAATTGGATTGCCAAGAAGAAACTTGACGTTGTAGTGCTGGCTCTTGTGGTCCCTCGCGTTCCCAATCCCCTGCCATCCACCAAATAGGAGGAAAATGCTCTCTAGTTCTCTCTGCTGACACGGAATTTGGGGTGGAGATGGGGGAAACCAGAGATAGGAATAGACGCTTTGGGGAATGGGGAGAACATGAACTATAGCAAGAGCTTCTCAACAGTAGTGACAGAGCTCTTTCTGTTCCTTTCTCCCCATCTTTTCCTGCTTTCTTTCCCTCCCTGAAGCTGTAGGAGTGGGTTCAGTGTACATGGGTAGTTTGGTCACCTGCGAATCTGCTGCATTTGTATTTAGAAAATGTTCTATACACTGAGGACTACCTGTATTTGGAAGATTAAAAAGCTCTTAGCATCCTTTTCTCAACCTCTAGTCTGCATTGAGAAATTATTAGTCTCTGTATTTTTATTAAGCCTTGAAACTTTTAAAAAGTTTGGCATACTTTTTTACTAAAGCTATATCAAAAGAAAAGCAGCAAACCTGTACTCACATCACAATATAATTTTGATAGAAATGTTTTGTTATTTTTACAAACTGGAACTGGCTATAACAGTTGAATGAAACTTAGCAATCATGTACTCAAAAAAAAGTTGATTAGGTGCATTTAATTACATAAAAACAAAACACTTCTGTTTATAAAAAAATATGATTAAAAGAATAAAAATACTAGCCATAGACTGGGAGAACCCATTTACAGCCTACATAAACAATCACCACCATCACCAACAATAACAAAAAACTTGTTTCTGAACACATAAAGTACTCTTTAAATTTGGCTTTTTAAAAAAGGGGCAGAAAATCCAATAGAAAAACAGATAAATGACTTGATTATGCATTTCACAATAGAGGTTATCCAAATGGCTAGTAAATACTGAAAAGTTTAATAAACAGAGAAAAGTTAATTAAACCAATGAGATATCACTGCACCCCTACCATATTATCAAACTTTAGGTTTTATAAAGCCAACTATTGGTGAAGAATTCTAATTTTTGGTAGGAATGTACTATAAATTGTACAACTTCGGAACATTTAGAAATGACACTTCTTGGGCCCTACCCCCAATCTATTGAACCTACTGATACGTGGGGATGGGGTCCAGCCATCTGTGTTTTAACAAGCCCTCTAGACGGGTCTGATGAATTGTGTGCATGTATACTTAACTACACATCAACAAGAAAGTTCATAGCAGAGTTATTCATAATGATCCCAGAAAGGAAACAGCCTTTACGTCTATCATTAGTAGAACAGGAAATTCATTTTTAATTTGGGAACAAAGGAAGTATCTTTATAAACCCAGAGTTGGGAACAAGTAGGAGAGCAAAGGCAGGAGTTACAAGAGAAAACAGTTTCAAGGAATAAGTTGAAGATCAGGTAAAATATAACTGGGGAAGTTATTTGAGGTGGAAAAGAAAAGAAAAGTCTTTCTCAGAGATTAGAGAAGGAATGCTCAAATTTTACTCAAGGGAGAACAGGAGGAATTCAAGGAGTTTTTTTCATCCATGAGAGTATCTATTTCTTTATTTGTTAGGAATCAGGGTTGGATGCAGAAGGGAAGGGATGGGTTAGGTGGCATGAGAGTTATGAAGGTTTGAAATATCTTATGAGTGGCCTGGGTTAAAATGTTGAGCAGCCCAGTTCTAACTGCACATTTGGAGCCTACTGCAGTGGGAACAGGAATGATAAAATTGCACAGAACTGCTTTATACAGGGCTCGTTTCTGTTATCTCTCTGGCACTTACTCATATTCTTCACCCAATCTTTGTAAACTAGTTATTTCAAGTGGTTGACTCTGTTGAAGAAGCAAGTGGCATTTCTAACACTCTTAACACAGTGTTACATTTTGTAACAGCTGCTCAATAAAAAAATTAAATCAGTGATGGAAGGTTAGAAAATGGTGGCTAGCACACCAGAGTGAGTGTGACTCAATGAAAGAGGAAGGTCTTTGGAGATAAACAAAAAAAAAAAAAAGTTTTTTTTTAATAATAGTGGCTCTACAGCTTAACAGTTGTTCTGATTCTGGGAAAGTGCAATTCTCAGGACAGGCCCCTTAGAATCTTTTTTTTTTTTTTTTTTTAATGTTTAGTTTTGAGAAAGAGAGAGAGACAGAGTGTGAATGGGGAGGGGCAGAAAGAGAGGGAGACACAGAATCTGAAGCAGGCTCCAGGCTCTGGACCATCAGCACAGAGCTCAACGTGGGGCTCGAACTCATGAACTGTGAGATTATGACCTGAGCCGAAGTCAGATGCTTAACCAACTGAGCCACCCAGGCACCCCAGGTCAGGTCCCTTAGAAGCACAGCCACATGTGGGGATTCTTGGGTAAGTAATTTGGTGAGGGAGTAGTCTCAGGAGAAAGGCAGGAAGAGGTAAGGTAAGGCAGGGGGAATAAGTGCAGCTTTGGCTGATCCCACAGGAGATGATGGAGCTCAGACTGCTCATCTTATCTTGAAACAAGAGGGTCTACAGTCAGTATTTCCATGCCAGTCAATTATTGGAATGGGTTATCCATCCTAGGGGAGATAACTTCCCAGGCAAGGGACTTCTGCTTGGCCAAGGTCAGTTCTCCAGAAAACGAGCCAGCTGTGGGCTTTTAAAACTCAAAACTCCCAGCACCCTAGGGATTAGTGCATTGACCTGGTTAAGGATATCTGGACAACAACAGCATCGACTACAGTCCACCCCTTATGCTACTTAGCTCTACTTCCTTCTTACCAGGTACTTACAATTTCTGGGAAAACTAAGAGGAGAAGGATCAGTGGATCAAATGTAGCTTCCCACTGTTGCAATTGGTCCCAAGTCTGTAACTGATATTTATCATCTCCCTTCATCACCACACACTCCAGATTCTCCTCCCCTCCAGCTATCATTTATGTTGGTCCAGGTGGCTTTCCTGGTAGGCTGATGTCGACTCTCATATCATACAGGTTACCTACAGGTTACCCTACTATTATTGGGCTGTGGTTGCTGTACTTCTGGGTATAAGAAAACCAAGAGACACTTTAGTAGATTACGTGAGTGCCCAATATATCAGATTCTTATGATGATAAGGGTCAAGTAACCCTAACAATATGGTAACTCCTTTCCTTGCTGGCAGGTCTACAGCAGTCATAGCTTTAAGTTTAGTGGTTGTCTTATTGTGTTCCTTGGTGGAAGCATCCCCTCTGGGAACCAGGACATTTAGACTCACAAAGCCTAAAATTGTGAAGGGTCACAGGAAGTAATGGTGGGGCCATTCTGAGTTTTATTCATTGGTTCCAAGACCTATGTATTCTACTTAATGGGAACACAGCTATACAGTGGCTGATGGCTTAAGATCTATTCTGCATCCTAAAGGATAATGCTCTGTCCTTTGCCTTGGCTGTACATTCAAGATGCTATTGCACTGTTCTTTCAGGCTGGCAGTTTCTGGGCGGTGCACATACATGATCTATAATAATATGCTCAATGCCATACCTCCTCTACTACAAAGAAAGTAAAGATGATGTTAGATGCAATCCCATGTCAGGTTATCATATGCTTTATGAATCTTCACATAGTGGTGATAGCTGAGGCAAAAAGGGTAGGAAAGGCAAATCCATATCTGGAATAAGTGTCAATCCCATTCAAGATAAAATGGGGGAACCTCTAATATGTCATCCATTTAGAGAATGAAAGTGAAGTTCTGTGGGCAATTCCAGGTGGCCTGGATCCCTTTGGACCATTATGGCAAAGAATTAATAGAGAATTAATATAGCATTGGGGCAAGACCATGAATGTATCTATCTATCTGTTATCTATCCTGTGTGATTGCAAGCTGTTTCTGATTCTCATTCTGATAGGTATAAGACAGATAGATATAGACAGGAAACCATACATACACGAGAGTATGTGGCAATCTGTTATAGTAAATACACTGCATCTAATATGACAGATGCAAATAAGGCTACTACTTGGATAAGTTTGTAGGTACTCAATGGCATGCTGATTCACCTGTTAGGCCAGAATGGTGGATTAAATGTGGGATATAGTGAGACCCATCACCCCTACATCCTAAATGTAAATTGTTTTTGATTTAGAGTCTTGGCCGAGAGTCGAGGGTGTATTTTCAGGGACTTCTACTTGTCCTTCTTACTACTACAACTCTTACTCTACAAATCAAGGAACTAATATGAAAGTTCTGTAAAATCCTAATGTGTCCGTTCCAGTTATACATTCAGAAACTGGGGGAACGATCTCTATATGGATCTGTGGATCAGTGAACATGTGCATGTGGCTAGGTGTCTGTTAATTACTCGACCCTCACATACTCCAACTCCAACCAGGGAGTCAGAAGGTGCCTTTGGTCTCTAGATATTAACATCAATTCAGACTCTATATCGAATAGTCCTTTAAAAAGCCATTCATTCCCCATTTCCAGCTCATGGCTACCTTAATATATTGCCATAAGACTCTTTGGGGAAAAATTAGGGGACTTACTACTGTATACACTTGCCATGATGTTTCAGGGTCCTTCCTCATGTGGACCTAGCCTTTTTTCAGTCAACAGAGATATTCTGGGATGGGTTTGAAAACTGGCTTGGGTTAGAAAAATGGGAAAGGGATCATGGCTTTCCATTGGGGCAGCTGGCCAGTCTTCTGCTCATCTATTCTTGATCTCTTTTGATTATATACATTAAGCAATATCTTTGATGGAAGTACATCTACATTACTTCTTTTAACACCTTATTCTTTATTTTTAAAAAATATTTATTTATTTATTTATTTATTTCGAGAGAGAGAGGCAGAGAGACAGAGAAAGAGAGAATCCCAAGCAGGCTCAATGCTCAGTACAGAGTCTGATGAGGGGCTTGATCCCATGATGGTGAGATCATGACCTGAACCAAAATGAAGAGTCAGACACCTAACAAACTGAGCCACTCAGGCACCCAGCAACACCCTATTCTATTCAACATTTCCACAGATTTCTAGAGCTCAGCCTCCTGTTCACTCCATTCCAAACTTCCTGCCCATTATGGAAATTATGGCATGTAGATTTTGGTGGTTAAGTGCTACCACATGGCTTCTGTGATTCTGGGATCCTATCATTGTCATGGCTACTAGGTCTCCTGCTTCTGTGACAGCATTTCTTATCAACTCCGGCCTACAGAGGAGAGTCACCACTGAGCATCTCAAAAACCCTGTTATTTCCTCTCTTAAATGTATCTGTGGTACTTAGCAACAGGCTCCCAACTCTATAATTTATAGTTACTACTTCCTCACATTTCTCAAACTACAGAGATAGTGGATCTCCTTCCCTTTATGCCTCATCCAATTCACCCCAAGTGAAAGTCTTAGCAGTGTCATCTCTATGGTCACTGCCAGCTGACCAGCAAGTGAATCAACTCCAGAGCCACAGTCAATAATCTACTTCTTAGGATTACTTCTAGGACCAGTTATCTCAGATTGAAATTCCAAGTAGCAGAACTAAAGATCAGGATGTTGTGCAGGTGATTTATTGAAAGAGCACTCTTTGAAGAAAAGGAGTAAGAGAAGAAGGATAGGGCAGAGGGAAGGCTAAACAATGATGAAGTGTCAGCTAGAGATGCACTGCAGCCTGATCCTGTGGGAACTCTGGCGCATTCACTGCACCACAGAGGTAGTTCCATATTGAGACCAGGTTCCCAGCACTTAGTATCCCAGCGCTAATCACTGGCTGTGTTTGTGTTGAAATGACTCCTATTTAACTGGTGGCAACGCCCTAGAGAAGAAGGTATTTCTCCAAGAGTTGATAGCAGCCAATGCCTAGAGCAGCTGGAGGATGCACACAGGGGTTTGATAAAAGCAATCTGGATGAGGCGGATCCTGAATCTTCTGAGTATTAGTTTCTCCATCTATAAGATAAGGATATCAATACATAGTTTAGACTTATTTGTGAGGTACAATGAAGTTAAATGAAAGGTTGTGTGAATCTATGGAATTTGGACCAGCCAGGATATCTGGAAAGTGGATTGACTAAGCCTGCCAGTAGCCTGTTTGCACGTAGCTTGAAAATCTTCCTGGGAGGAGATTCAAACTATGGTTGTTAGCACTCATTTACTTATTCACTTATAAATATTTAGTGCTCTTCATTCATCAGCACACTGCTAGGCTGTGAGTGTTCTGACTGGCTTAACTGTGTGGAAGTTGGGGAGGTAACCCATTAGAAGTCCTTTCTTCTCTGTCTCAGAGCTAAGAAGTACTGGGACATGAATCAAGCATGATGAGCTTGATGAAATCTGAGAACCCAGAAAGACGGGAGCCAGTAAGGGAAAACAAAAAGTATATTTGTTGTTGACAGCAGTTTTCTTTTTATTTCTTAACTTATTATTAATGATTGTTAAAAGTCCAGTAAAGTTAACATACATTGTTATATTAATTTCAGGTATACAGTATAGTGATTCAACAATTCTATACATTACTAAGTGCTCATCACAAGAAATGTACTCTTAAATCTCTCCCACCCACTTCCCCTCTGGTAGCCACAAATTTGTTCTCTATATTTAAGAGTCTGGGTTTTTGGGGGGTTTTTTTTGGTCTATTTTTTTCTTCACTCATTTGTTTTGCTTCTTCCACATATGAGTGAAATCGTATGGTTGTTTTTCTCTGATTGACTTATTCCACTTAGTATTATAGCCTTTAGATCCATCCATGTTGTTGCAAATGGCAAGATTTCATTCTTTTTATGGCTAAGTAATATTCTGTTATATATATATTTTTTTAATTTAATTTTTAATTTTTATTTTATTTTATTTTATATTTATTTTATTTTTAATTTAATTTTAATTTCTATTTTTAATTTTTTGAGGAAACTCCATACTCTTTTTCACAGCGGCTGCACCAGTTTGCATTCCCACCAACAGTGCATGAGAGTTCCTTTCGCCACATCCCTGCCAACACTTGTTTCTGGTGTTTTTGATTTTAGCCATTCTGACAGGTGTGAAGTGTTATCTCATTTCTGTTTTGATTTGAATTTCCCTGATAATTGTGGTGTTGAGCATCTTTTCTGAAAGTAAACTTAAAAACATTTTTTTAATGTTTATTTTTGTTAGAGAGAGTGAGCAGGGGAGGGTCAGAGAGAAAGGAAGACACAGAATCTGAAGCAGGCTCCAGGCTCTAAGCTGTCAGCACAGACCCAGATGCAAAGCTCAAATGCATGAACCATGAGATCATGACCAGAGTAACCGACTGAATCACCCAGGTGCCCTGAGCATCTTTTAATTTGTCAGTTGGCTATCTGTATATCTTCTTTGGAGAAATATCTGCTATGTCTTCTGCCAATTTTAATCAGATTATTTGTTTTTTTGGGTATTGACTTGTATAAATTCTTTACATATTCTGGATATTAACCAGAATATTCTGGTTATTAGCCCTTATTGGATACATCATTTATAAATACCTTCTCCCATTCAGTAAGTTATCTTTTTGTTTTGTTTGCTGTTTCCTTTGCTGTGCAGAAGCTTTTTATTTTGATGTAGTCCCAGTTATTTTTGCTTTTGTTTCCCTTGCCTTAGGAGACATATCTAGAAAAATGTTGTTATGGATGATGTCAAAGAAATTACTGCCTGTGCTCCCTTCTAGGAATTTTTTTGGTTTCAGTTCTCACATTTAGGTCTTTAATCCATTTTGAATTTATTTTTGTATATTGTGTAAGAAGTGGTCTGGTTTCATTCTTTTGCGTGTGACTGTCCAATTTTCTCAACACCATTTGTTGAAGAGACTTTTTCCCAGTGGATATTCTTTCCTGCTTTGTCAAAGATTAATTGACCATATAATTGTGGGTTTAGGAGCACCTGGATGGCTCAGTCGGTTAAGTGTTTGACTCTTGGTTTTGGCTCAGGTCATGATCTCACAGTTTGTGAGTTCTAGCCCCATGTCGGGCTTTGTGCTGGCAGCAGAGGGACATCTCTCTCTCTCTCTCTCTCTCTCTCTCTCTGTCCCTCCCTTGCTTGCATTCTCTCTCTCTCAAGAATAAAATAATAAACATTAAAAAAATAACTGTGGGTTTATTTCTGGATTTTCTACTCTGTTCTATTGATCTACATGTCTACTTTTGTGCCAGTACCATACTGTTTCAGTTACTACAACTTTGTTAGTGTATCTTGAAATCTGGGATTGTGATACCTTCAGTTTTGCTTTTCTTTTTCAAGATTGCTTTGGTGTTTGGGGTCTTTTATGGTTCCATACAAATTTTAGGATCATTTGACCTAGGCCCATGAGAAATGCTGGAGGTGTTTTGATAGGGACTGCATTAAATGTATAGACTGCTTTGGGGTAGGAAGAACATTTTAATGACATTCACTCTCCCAATCCACGAGCACAGAATATCTTTCCATTTGTTTGTGTCATCTCCAATTTCTTTCATCAGTGTTTTATAGTTTTCACAGTACAGGTATTTCACCTCCTTGGTTAAGTTTATTCTTAGGTATTTTATTATTTTTGGTGCAATCGCAAATGAGATTGTTTCTTTAATTTGTTTTCCTGCTACATCATTATTAGTGTATAGAAATCCAACAAATTTCTGTATATTGGTTTTGTATCCTGTGACTTTACTGAATTAATTTAACAGTTCTAGTAGTTTTTTTGGTGGAGTCTTTAGGGTTTCCTACATATAGTATCATGTCATCTGCAAATAGTGAAAGTTTTACTTCTTCCTTACCAATTTAGATGCTTTATATCTTTATCTTGTCTGATTGCTGGACTTCCAGTACTATATTGGATAAAAGTGAAAGTGGACATCCTTGCATTGTTCCTGATCTTAGGGGGAAAGCTCACAGGGAGGAGGAGTTAAGATGGTGGAGAAGTAGGAGGACTGGAATTTCCCTTGTCCCTCAAACACAGCTGTATTGAGGTCAGAACACGTGGACACCCAGGAATTCAGTCTGCGGAGTGAAAGAAAAATCTCCACAGGTGGACAGAGACAACTTGGCAGGACAGAGGTGTATGTAGGCAAATTGGGAGAGATAAAACAGGTGGCATAGGCATGGAGGGGAGGAAAAAGGAGAGAAAGTGAGGCTGTGGAAGTGTGGTATTATGTTTGGACAAGAGAAAAACCTCTCTGGAACACAGAACGGGCAATGAGAAATACAGAGAGTGCTAGTTTCTAATTTGCACACAGCCTTAGCAGTTGAAGACTGGAGTTTTCAGGGGTGTGCAACTTTCTCTGGACTGGAGCCACTCCCATTTGAACACACCTGGGGGGAGCCTGCCCCAGAGCACTGTAGTGATCTCAGGGGTGCACTGGGAGAGAGCAGCCCCCTCCCTCAAGTACTGTGGGAAGAGAGCTTATTGCCCACCCCCTTCCCTCAAGGACAAAAGACCTTGCAGGCACCAGCCAGAGGCCTTTTGTCGGCTGGGCAGACAGACACTATTCCAGAACTGGGTCTGTGTGCGGCAGGATCCTTTAAGACTTCAGAGTTTGAATCCCAGCTGAGTACCTGGGAGGTGCCAGAGACTGTGGAGCAGGACAAGCCAGCCTGCCTGCCCTGCTCTGTGAGGGCAGCCTAAGAGCATGGTTTGAGATGGGGGAAACTGGGGTGTTGCCATTTTTCTCCCCATCACCAACAGAGTGGAGCTTTAGGGAACAGGACAGCTGTCCCCAGTGGAGGCGGGATCCACTCATATCAAACCTTGACCTTCCATGCCTGGTAACTGTTTATCTAAGGGAGCAGGACTGACACTGAGAGAACCAGATGTCCTCTCCTCCAGACCAGCATAGCCACTGGTCCCAGGCACCAATAGACAACTGTCCTGTGGTTTTGTATGTTAGTCTGGTTTTTAAAAAAAAATTATTATTATTTTCTTCTCTTTTCTTTACTTCCCTTCTCTTTTCCCTTCTTGTTCCTTCTACCCTCCTCCTTCCTCCCCGCCCCCCCCCCCACCTTTCCTTTGGAATCAGGCTTATAGTTCCTGATTTGATTTTTGGCCAATTTTTATTATATATATTTTTTCTCTTTTTTTGTTCTGGTTGTTTGTTTAATCAGGCATTTTTGCTCTATTCTTTAAAAAAATTTTTTTTAAATGTTTATTCATTTTTGAGAGACACAGAGAGACAGAGTGTGAATGGAGGAGGGGCAGAGAGAGAGGGAGACATAGAATCCAAAGCAGGATCCAGGCTCTGAGCTGTCAGCACAGAGCCCAACGTAGGGCTCGAACTCACAAACTATGAGATCATGACCTGAGCTGAAGTTGGATACTTAACCGACTGACCACTCAGGCACTCCTACTTTATTCTTTTTATACCTTTTCTGTACCTCCTTCTTTATTTTCCTCTCTCTCTGGATTAAGTCTTATAGTTTCTTTAATTATCTGCCTGGTCTTTTTGTTTTTTGTTTTTTCATCTTTCATTTTTCTCTTTGTATGGGATGAGGTGCTCCCATTTCCTTTTTCCCAGGGTTACTTCAACAAACAAATCAAAGCACACCTGATGGAAGGTCCATACAATCCACCACTACAAGCAGTGGGATAGAGCAGCCAAATATGCAATAACAGTGTGTATGCAACACACTCCAAAAACACTTCCTGAAGTGCCAGGCCCTGGACAATGTATGACCCCTTTTTAACACAGTAGTGTTTGCAGTTGCAGTGCACATAACAAGCTATTAAAATGCATTGAAGACAGAAACCTAGCCAAAATGACAAAACAGAAGAATTCTCCTCAAAAGAAATTTCAGGAAGAAATAACAGCCAGAGAATTGCCCAAAACAGATATAAACTCTGAACAAGAATTTAGAATAACAGTCATAGGACTAATAGCTGGGCTTGAAAAAAGCATAGAAGACAGCAGAGAATCTATTGCCACAGACAGAGATCAAAGACCTAAGAAATAGTCGCAATGAATTAAGAAATGTTGTAAATGAAATACAAAATAAACTAGATGCAATGACAGCAAGGATGGAAGAAGCAGAGGAGAGAATTGGTGAATATGAAGATAAGATTAAGGAAAATGATGAAAAGAGGGAAAGGAAATTACTAGACCACATAGGGAGAATTAGAGACCTAAATTATTCAATGAAATGAAATAATATCTGTATCATAGGAGTTCCAGAAGAAGAGAGAGGAAAAGGGGCAGAAGATTTATTTGAACAAATTATATTTGAGAACTTCCCTAATCTGGGGAAGGATACAGGCATCCAAGTCCAAGAGAGTCCAAGAAGCACAGAGAGCTCCCTTCAAAATCAACAAAAACAGGTCAACACCATGGCATATACTGAAATTGGCAAAATACAAACATAAAGAGAGAATTCTGAAAGCAGCTAGGGACAATCCAATAAGGGTAGACACAAAAGGGTAGGAGCAGACCTGTCCACTGAAACTTGGCTGGCCAGGAGGGAGTGGCAGGAAATATTCAATGTGCTGAATAGGAAAAATATGCAGTCAATAATCCTTTATCCAGCAAGGCTGTCATTCAGAATAGAAGGAGAGATAAAGGCTTTTCCAGACCAAAAAAAAAAAAAACTAAAGGAGTTCATGACCAGTAAACAAAGCCTGCAGGAATCTTAAGGAGACTCTTAGTGGAAAGTAGTAAAGACTACAAAGGACCAGAGACATCACCACAAGCATGAAACCTACAGATAACACAATGACACTAAATCCATATCTTTCAATAATCAGTCTGAATGTAAATGGACTAAATGCCCCAATCAAAAGACATAGGGTATCAGAATAGATTAAAAAAACAAAATCCATCTATATGCTGCCTATGAGATATTCAATTTAGACCCGAGGACACCTGCATATTGAAAGTGAGGGGTTAGAGAAGTATCTATCATGCTACTGGATGGCAAAAGAAAGCCAGAGTAGTCATACTTAGACAAACTAGATTTTTAAAAAAAATTTTTTTAATGTTTATTTATTTTTTTGAGGCAGAGAGAGACAGAGCATGAACGGGGGAGGGTCAGAGAGAGAGGGAGACACAGAATCCGAAACAGGCTCCAGGCTCTTAGCTGTCAGCACACAGCCCGATGCGGGGCTTGAACTCACAGACAGCGGAGTCAGATGCTCAACTGACTGAGCCACCCAGGTGCCCCAAAACAAACAAGATTTTAATACAAAGGCTGTAACAAGAGATGAAGAAGGGCATTATATCATAATTAAGGAGTCTATCAATCAAGAAGAGCTAACAAATGTAAATGTTTATGCCCAACATGAGAGCACCCAAATATATAAATCAATTAATCACAAATATAAGTAAATGTATAGATAACAATACTGTGATTATAGGGGACTTTAATATTCTACTTACAACAATGGAAAGATCATCTAGGCAGAAAATCAATAAGGAAACAACAGCTCTGAATGATACATTGGACCAGATGGACTTAACAGATATATTCAGAACTTTTTCCAAAGCAGCAGAATACACATTCTTCTCAGTGCAAATGGAACATTCTCCAAAATAGATTACACACTGTATCACAAAACAGTCCTCAACAAATATAAGAGGATTGAGATCATACCATGCATATTTTCAGATCACCACACTATGAAAGTTGAAATCAAACACAAGAAAAAATTTGGAAAGCTCCCAAATACATGGAGGTTAAAGAACATCCTACTAAAGAATGAATGGGTCAACCAGGGAATTAAAGAAGAAATAAAAATATATGGAAGCAAATGAAAATGAGAACATGACAGTCCAAACCCTTTGGGATGCAGCAAAAGAGGTCCTAAGAGGAAAATACATTGCATTTCAGGCCTTACCCAAGAAACAATAGAGGTCCTAAATACATAATGTGACCTCACATCTAAAGGAACTAGAAAGGCAGCCGTAAAAAAGCCCAAAGCCAGCAGAAGAAGAGAAATAATAAAGATTAAAGCAGAAATAAACAATACAAAAAACAAACAAACAGTAGAACAGATCAATGAAACTAAGAGCTGGTTTTTTGAAAAATAAACAAAATTAATAAATTCCTAGACAGACTTCTCCAAAAGAAAAGAGAGGATTTAGATAGACAAAATCATGAATGAAGAGGAGAGATCACAACCAACACCACAGAAATACAAACAATTATTAGAGAATACTATGAAAAATTATACGGCAAATAACTGGACAACCTGGAAGAAATCAACAAATTCCTAGACACCCACACATTGCCAAAACTCAAAAAGGAAGAAATAGAAAATTTGAGCAGATCCATAAGCAGCAAACAAATTGAACTGGTTATCAAAAATCTCCCAACAAATGAGTCCTGGGCCAGGTGGATTTCTTGGGCAATTCTACCAGACATTTAAAGCAGAAGTAATACCCATTCTTCTCAAGCTGTTCGAAAAATAGAAATGGAAGGAAGGCTTCCAGACTCATTTTATGAAGCCATCATTACCTTGATTCCCAAACCAGATAAATCCCCACTAAAAAGGAGAATTACAGGTCAATAACCCTGATGAACATGGATGCAAAAATTCTCAACAAGATACTAGCAAATCGAATTCAACAGCATATTAAAAGAATTATTCACCACGATCAGGTGGGATTCATTCCTCGGATGCAGGGCTGGTTCAATATTTGCAAATCAATCAATGTGATACATCACATTAATGGAAGAAAGGATGAGAACCATATGATCCTGTCAATAGATGCAGAAAAAGCATTTGACAAAATACAGCATGCTTTCTTAATAAAAACTCTCAAGAAAGGATAGAAGGAACATATCTTAACACTGTAAAAGCCATGTATGAAAGGCCCACAGCTAATATCATCCTCAATGGGGAAAAACTAACAGCTTTACCCCAAAATCAGGAACAAGACAGGGGTGTCCACTTTCACCACTGTTGTTTAACATAGTGTTGGAAGTCCTAGCCTCAGCAGTCAGAACAACAAAATGAAATAAAAGGCATCCAAATTGGCAAAGAAGAAGTCAAACTTTCACTCCTCACAGATGACATGATACTCTACATGGAAAACCCAAAAGACTCCACCAAAAAACTGCTAGAACCAATACATGAACTCAGCACATTTGCAGAATATAAAATCAATGTACAGAAATCAGTTGCATTTCTATACACCAATAATGAAGCAACAGAAAGAGATATAAAGGAATGAATCCTTTTACAATTTACAATTACACCAAGATTGATTAAATACCTAGGAATTAACCTAACCAAAGAGGTAAAAGATCTATACAGTGAAAACTACACAAAGCTTATGAAAGAAATTGAAGAAGACACAAAGAAATGGAAAAACATTCCATGCTTATGGATTAGAAGAACAAATATTGTTAAAATGTCAATAGCACCCAAAGCAATCTACTCATTCAACGCAATCCCAATCAAAATAGCACCAGAATTCTTCTTAGAGCTAGAAAAAACAACCCTAAAATTTGTATTTTAGGTCACAAAAGACCCCAAATAGCCCAAGTAATGTTGAAAAAGAAAACCAAGACTGCAGGCATCAAAATCCAGGACTTTAGCCTGTATCACAAAGCTGTAATCATCAAGACAGTACAGTATTGTCACCAAAACAGACACATAGACCAATAGAATAGAATAGATAACCCAGAAATGGACCCCCAAATATATGGCCAACTAATCTTCATCAAAGCAGGAAAGAGTATCCAGTGGAAAAAAGACAGTCTCTTTAGCAAATGGTGCTGGGAAAACTGGATGGCAACATGCAGAAGAATGAAACTGGACCACTTTCTTACACCATACATAACAATAAATTCAAAATGAATGAAAGGGCCTAAATGTGAGACAGGAAACCATGCAAATTCTACAGGAGAAAACAGGCAACAACCTCTCTGACCTCGGCCGCAGCAGCTTCTTACTTGACATGTCTCTGAAGGCAAGAGAAATAAAAGCACAAATGAATTATTGGGACCTCATCAAGATAAAAACTTCTGCACAGCAAGGAAAATAATCAACAAAACTAAAAGGCAACAGACAGAATGGGAGAAGATATTTGCAAATAACATACAGGATAAAGAGTTAATATCTAAAATCTATAAAGAACTTACCAAACTCAACACCTGAAAAACAAACAATCCAGTGGAGAAATGAGCAGAAAACATGAATAGACACTTTTCCAAAAAAGATATCCTGATGGCTAACAGACATATGAAAAAAATGCTCAACATCACTTGTCATCAGGGAAATACAAATCAAAACCACAATGAGATACCATCTCACTCCTGTCAGAGTGGCTAAAATTAACAACTCAGGAAACAACAGATGTTGGCAAGGATGTGGATAAAGGGGAACCCTCTTGCACTGTTGGTAGGAATGCAAACTGGTGCTGCCACTCTGGAAAACAGTGTGGAGGTTACTCAAAAAATTAAAAATAGAACTACCCTATGACCCAGCAATTGCACTACTAGGAGTTTATCCAAAGGATACAGGAGTGCTGATTTGTAGGGGCACATGTACCCCAATGTTTACAGCAGTGCTATTAACAATAACCAAATTATGGAAAGAGCCCAAATGTCCATCAACTGATGAATGGATAAAGAAGATGTGGTTTATATATAATAGAATACTACTCAGCAATGAAAAAGAATGAAATCTTGCCATTTGCAGCAACGTGGATGGAACTGGAGGGTATTATGTTAAGTGAAATAAATAGGTCAGAGAAAAACAGATATCATATGATTTCACTCAAATGTGGAATTTGAGAAACTTAACAGAAAACCATAAGGGAAGGGAAGAAAAAAATAAGATACAAACAGAGAGGGAGGCAAACCATAACAGACCTTAAATACAGAGAACAAACTGAGGGTTGATGGGGGTGGTTGGTTGTGGGGGCTTGGGAAAAATGGGTGATGGGCACTGAGAACGGCACTTGTTGGGATGAGCACTGGTTGTTGTTATGTAAGTGATGAATCATGGGAATTTACTCCCGAAGCCAAGACTACACTGTATATTAGCTAACTTGACAATAAAAAAAAAAAATATATATATGACAAGAAAAAAAAAAGCTCACAGTTTTTCTCTATTGACTTATGAGCAGGTTGTTCATATAAGTCCTTAATTATGGTGAGATATGTTCCCTCTAAGCCTACTTTGTTGAGATTTTTTAAAATCATGAATGGATATTTTACTTTGTCATATGCTTTTTCTGCATCTATTGTAATGATCATATACTTTTTATCTTTTCTCTTGCTGATGTGATGTATCATGTTAATTGATTTGTGAATATTGAACCACTATTGCATCTCAGGAATAATCCCACTTGATTATTGTGGGTGAATGTGAGTTCACAATTATTGTGAGTGAATGATTTTTTTTAGTGTATTGTTGGATTTGGTTTGCTAATATTTTGTTGAGGATATTTGCATCTATGTTCATCAGCGATATTTACCTATAGTTCTCTTCTCTCTCTCTCTCTTTTTGTAGTATCTTTATCTGGTTTTGGTATAGGGTAATGCTGCCCTCATAGAATGAATTTGGAAGCTTTCCTTCCTCTTCTATATTTTGCATAGTTTGAGAAGAGGTTTAGCTCTTCTTTAAATGTTTGGTAGAATTCATCTGTGACCCCATCTGGTCCTGGACTTTTGCTCGTTGGGAGTTTTTTGATTATTGATTCTATTTTATTGCTGGTAATTGGTCTGTTCAAATTTTTCTATTTCTTCCTGATTCTATTTTGGGAGGTTTTGTGTTTCTAGTAATTTATCCCTTCCTCCCAGGTTGTCCACTTTGTTGGTATATACTTTTTCATAATATTCTCTTATAATCCTTCGTATTTCTATGGTGTGGTTGTTATGTCTCCTCTTTCATTTCTGATATTGGTAATTTGAGTCCTCTCTCTACAAAAAAAAAGGGTGTTTTGCTAAAAACTCTTAGCATGTTGGAAATGAGGAGCACAGCTTAGAAACTCACCTAAGTAAGTCTTGCACATGAATGAGGGTGTGGAGTGGGACAATCCCTTCGCACTTCACAGCAGGACATCAACTGCTTTGTCATCTTGAGGGCATCTCCACTGTGGTGGAGACAGCTATGCTGGGAAGACCTGTCAGTAGATAGCGCTGTGATTCTGCAGGATGGTGGCGACAAGTAACAGTTGCAGACATTCATGAGTACATGTGTGAACCCTCTGGGAACTCTCAAAAGTCCTCGGGAACTGCCTACCCAGTGCAAGGCTGATAGAGCCTAGGGAAGCTTGGTTATAGCTCTAGCGTATCTACAACACTCAGCAGAGTGCAAACACTTAGCAGATCCTCAACCCATTTCTCCACTCATCCTTCCCCAATTCAGTGCCTTGACCCTGCTGCCCTTCTGTCACCAAGGAGGCCACCCTGAATACACATTTTAATTACTGTCAGTTTGAGGAACTGTTGCTTCCTGACACACCCTCCCATATTCTTGCATTTAATGACAGTAACTGTGACAATCTGTTACTTTTTATTAAATTCCAAAAGGGCAGCTAATTTTTTCAAAGTGGGCAGAGGAATCAATAACCTAGAAAATCTAGTTTTCAAAACTAACTTTTGCAAAAAGATAGTTTTGTTGTTCTTGTTGTTGTGCTTTGTGTTGAACCTGAATGATTCCACGAGTCACTGCCATAACGATTTGTCTTTTCTTTTAAAAAAATTTTTTTTTAATGTTTATTTTATTTTTGAGAGAGAGAGACAGACAGAGCATGAGCGGGGGAGGGGCAGAGAGACAGGGAGACAGAATTAGAAGCAGGCTCCTGGCTCCGACCAGTCAGCACAGAGCCTGACGTGGGGCTCGAACTCACGAACTGTGAGATCATAACCTGAGCCGAAGTCGGGCACTCAACCAACTGAGCCACCCAGGCGCCCCCCTTTTGTCTTTTCTTTTGTTTCCCTTGCTCTAGAAAGTTAATTGACTTTCTTTGTATTAAAAAACAACTCAAACTCGGATATAGAATTAGAACTAAAAATATTAACCTAATAGTTAATTTTCATTCCATCCATATACTTTCCTAAGCCTTCTTCCAGTTTAGGATTCAGCTGGAGTGATGTGTGATTCTGAGCTCTGATTGGTGCCCCAACGCTTTCCGTACAAGTAGGGTTAATACAAAACATATGAAATAGTTTGAATCAGATCAGACACAAGAAATATGGACACAAAAAAGAGGTCAGAGAGGGCACAGAAGAGGGATAGGAAGAGGACAAACAACATAAAATTACAAAAAGGTTAATATTAAATCGATTTTTCAGGAATCGGTGTCCTTATAAGGCCAATGTGGGGTTTATTTTCAAATAACTTATTAATTTTAATTGGGAGTTTATTATTTATTTCAAATTCTATAGCTGTATCTTCCTGTATGAATCTAATACACAGGGAACTAATTGAGAAATTGACAGAAATTGGCCAACATGGACAAAAGATTGATATGAAATAGGTCTTGTGGTCATATTTAACACAGACAAGTCAATGTTGAAATTATTTTCACTTCTATCTTCTGTCACGAGAAAATTAGCAGCAATCAAACTATAATTTTCTTTTTATTATTATTTCTGAACAGGCCTGAGAGTTAAAAGAGAAAGTAAAGTAACATAAGTGACAAACTAAATGACCTAGCAAGTGTTTGACTGAGATAAGTTATAACACTCTGCTAAAAATTGAAAAACTGTCACTTCCTTGTTAGAGCTGAAAATAGTTCTTACAAGTTGTTCTTCCTGATGCAAAACCATATTAAGCTTTGTGTATTAATACAAATCACTCAAAACAATTCCAAGTAAGTACATATAGATTTAGAGAGAATTATGTAATGAATAATACTAGATTGTTGATAAAGCATTTACTCCAGTTTAAATGAGTATTTTATCCAAAGAGCACTGACTTGAGGTTTTTCTCTTTCCTTCTATAAATTTAGTGCTTACATACCAATTCCACTTAATAAATATGTGTTGTGCAGCTGTTAGGTAAAAATTCAGAGACTAGGTGCTCCCAGGACTACCAAAGTGAATCATATGTAGTGAAGGCTATATAATTTACAGTAAAATCATAGTTATGAATATGAAAATTTATAATTTACTATAATGAAAGGCAGCATAAATACAGTGGCTATTCCTAGAATGAGTAGGCTATTTTTAATTGAAATGTTGAAAAATGAGTTTATAAAAGTAATATTTTGGGATAGAATTGGAAGTCTGTGCAGTGTTTCAAAAGCTCGTGTTGGGCTTTTAGGGAGCTCATTCTGGTAGAGGGTCTGTCAGGATCAAAGTTATGGAGAACTGAAAGCTCATGGTATATTCAGGGAATGGCCAGTTGAGAGGATAAAGAAGGAAAAAGAGGTGTCCTTACACAGCTAGATTGCTGGGTAAGCAGACTCTGCAAGGCTGATGCCTGAGCTTGAAGTCCAGAGCACAGGCAGATAGGAAAGAAAGACAGATGTAAAGTGGGGAAGAGCAAAAACAAGATGGGGCTCACAAGGACAGACTGAAACCCTTGTCAATTCTCATTGCCCCAGATCTTGATGCTATGAGTGTCCTGCAGAATCTGAGTCCCCTCACGATGGAGTTAATCACACACCCCAGGTAAACAACGGTGTGCGTGAGCTACAAAGATTCCCTCCAAATCTCATGCAAGACTCTCTCCTGTGCCCCTCCCTATGCAGAAACACACGGGCAGGGGAATTCTGGAAAGTATAATTTAGCCTGGCCACCACACATGATCTTTTGGTTTATTTTAGAAACATTTTAATAAAGGGAACACAGTGATAAAGATATCTGGAAAACATTTTGGTAGATGAAGATCTAGCTTATTGCGAGATCCATACTCCAGAAGTTTTATAAACTTTGCTTAATGGAGAATATATCTGGCTTGGCACCAGCAGGAAACAAGTCCTTTTGAGGTGAGATTTTGATGAAAATCTGTTAAATTTATCTAAGTGAAGAGAACCAGGAAGGAAAACTGGGGCATCTAGAACAGGACTGGCAGGAAGCCTTTCCTTCCCCACAGCTCTGGCAGGCTGAGCTCCACGGGAACTGTGATGGTCAGCAGCAGCTACAGCCAGAGCCTCAGCGTCACTCAGAGAAGCAGAGAAGAAATTCCCTGGCCCAGTCTCATCCTGCCTTCGGGTTTCCTGCCAAAGCCTCCTGGGACGGAAAGCGGCAGATACAATGGCTCAAAGTGGATGTGGGAGGCACAGAGAGCAGCTAGCTCAGTGAACGGTATCTAATTCAGCCAAACTTCCTAACATTTACCAAAGAGCCTGAAATAGTCATGATGATTAATAATCTGGTGTAGGGTTTACATTTTCTGTGAAACTTGCTCTTTTCCACTGGTGTTGAAATATATTCATCATCATCTTGACAAATGCCATTAATTTTCATTTTTCTTCAAATGGAACATTGCCCTATAAATTATTTTCATAGCAAAGAGTGACTCAACTCTCAATAAAAGTGATTTATGGAAATCTTCCATGTTCTCACTCTGCTACTCATAAATTTTCTGCATGTAGTCAAACTTCTTTAAGTGTTCTGAGTCACACTAACTCATGGTCAGGCACCGAAATGCAATTCAACTATTCGAAAGGTGAACACATATAATGGGTTGAGATGTCATTCAAGTAATAATATAAGAAAGCGAGCGGCTCAACAAAGTCAAAGCACACATGCACTTAGTTCAAAGAGTTGGTGGACTTAGACTCATAAAGTCTGTGCCATAACAAATACTCCTCAAGTGTATGCTCATTTTCAGTATACACTTTCCTCCTCTCTATTTTCAAGTACTTCCATGTACGTCATCTTATTTATCCCTGAATAGAGGAATTATCCCCATAAGGCAGATGACAAAACTGAAACCCAGGAAGTTTAAATGACTTGCTCACTCTATTCAGCTGGGAAAGCTAACAACCCATAAATTGAAAGCAGGTACTGTGCTTTCAAACACTCCAACTTTAATAAAATACTTTACAATATATTAAAAGGCCATTTACCTGCTTGCTGACTCTGTAACCTATACTTTCTGTGACCTGTCGTCCTAAAAATTGGTCTTTTGATTTCACTCCTGGGAGGGCCCTTCCTTGTCAGGAGGAAGTGTTAGTACAGTCATATAGAAAAGGCTTTAACATTTTAAACCTCTTTGCACACTTATCAGGCCCACAGCAATTAAAAATGAACAAACAATCAGACAAAACCAACTCAAGTGGTAGTAGTGACCTTTGAAAGCTACTCTTTAGGTCAAGAGACCATCAGTTGGCTATAAGGACAGAAGTCATCAAATGTACCTGAAACACAGATAACCAGCTCAAAGTCAGCTCAGAAAAGGAACCCTGCCAGAAGCTTGTGTTTGTCTATTTAATCTTCTTCAACAAACACTGGAGAACACAAGGTTGTGTGAAAGGTTTCTCAGACATATATTTTTAGGAAAGTCTACTCTTACCTGCCATTTTCTTTCATTCACAATAATATTATTTACTGAGTTCTTACTACATGCCAAGCACTCTTAGATCTTTATGTAGTAAACTCACTCATCCCCATATAGGCCCTATGACATAGGTGCCCTTTGTATCTTGACTTTCAGGTAACCAAGCAGGCAGAGGAAGGTGAAGTAACTTGGCCCAGGTCACCCAGCTCAGCAAAGCTCTGAGCCCAGACAATCTCTCTCTCTCTCTCTCTCTTTTTTTTTTAATGTTTATTTGTTTACTTCTGAGAGAGAGAGAGTGGGGGAGTGGTTGAGAGAGAGGGAGGGAGACTCCCAAGCAGACTCTGCACTGTCAGCACAGACCCCAATGTGGGGCTTGAATCCACAAACCATGACCTGAGCCAAAGTCAGACGTTTAACCGACTGAGCCACCCAGGCACCTCTACTCTTTTTTTTTTTAATGTTTATTTATTTATTTTGAGAGAGAGAGAGAGAGAGCGAGAAGAGAGAGCGGGGCAGGGGCAAAGAGAGAGAATCCCAAGCAGGCTCTGTGCTGTCAGTGCAAAGCCTGAGGTGGGGCTCAAACTCATGAGCTGTGAGTTCATGACCTGAGCAGAAATCAAAAGTCAGAGGCTTAACTGACTGAGCCACTCAGGCGCCCCTGGATGGTCTGACTCTTAACCTCTATGTCTTATTGTACTCCAGTTCAGGCCTTCATCAGTTCCCTTAGATGCATTCCTGCTCACCTGAAATCTTTCAGAGCACAAGCATCTGTACCTGTAGAGTGCCCAGTACTGTGAATGCTCAGCCGAGTTCATTGTATGATTGATAGAATGAATGAAGGAAGGACAGATGAATGAAAGAATGAGTATAGAAATGTGTTCTGAGAGGTCAGAAAAAGAAGAGATTCTTTTAGAGTAGGTGGGGTAGGAAGAAAAGGTCACATCAAAGAGCCTTGAATAATGGTAGGATTTCAAAAGGCAGAGATAAAGAAAAGGGAATTTCAGGTGGAAAAATTATATAAAGCTGGAGACACTGGAAAGCCTGGAGATACAGTCAGAGAACAGCAAGTTGAACAAATTGGCAGTGGCTTATTCTTGGGCTACATGAATGAAGGTAATGCAGGGAGAGGTCTGATCAGGTTAACGTGAAGTTAGTTTGCTGAATGTTTTATTTTTTTTCACTTTAATAGTTTTTGTTTAAAGCTGTGTATAAGATTAGTTTATTCCTACATCTTCTCAATTGTTTCTTCCTTATATTTGCCCTTTTATTTTACTACTTGGTGAGATTTAGTTTTACGTTCAAGGATCTTTTTGTGTTCTTTGTCCACTTTTAGTCTAGTGATAACCACCTTGCTGGGGTGAATGCCCACATGGACAGTTGTGCCACTTGCCTTCTGTCGCTGTACCTATTCAGTGTAGATAGCATATTTTTTCCCATACACCTGGACTACTTTGCCAATTTGCTGACCTTTGTAGTGTCCTTGCACAAGCTGTACTTCATCATCCTTCCGGATGGCCACGGGTCAAATGTTGTACTTCTGTCTCAGCTTTTTGGAAAGAGAGGAAGATACAATCTCTCTGCAAATGTGGGAAAGGTGCATTGAAATGCCTTCTATGGTTCTTGCTCCGCTCAGAAGTCACAGAGAGATTGAACTTCATCTTGGCCACTGGCACTTCAGCGATGGCCGCAAAAAGAAAGAAGTACTGAATGTTTTATAGCAGGCTGAAGGAATCACTGCTTTGAAGAACTGGATGCCTCCGGAGGAGTATAAATGTAGATGTAAAGGATGACAATCTTGGGACTATGCTTTTGGGAAGCTGAATGGGCAGTAATGTGTCAGAAATTCAGGGCAGGGGTTGCTGACCTATAATGAATGAATACATGAATGAGTCTTAGGATGTCTGTGAATCCCTGAAAGGCACACAAAATTTTGTCTGTATTTGTTTACGTACATACTTCTACTGAGACTGTCTACAACTTCTCAATGATTCTCAAAAATTGTGACCACCCCCCTGTCCCAAACAGGACAGCCACAAGGCAAACATCCAAATAGATACCATAATTCCATATATCTAAATATCTTAATATTATAAATGAAGTTAAGCTGTTGAATAAAATATGTTCTTCAACCTCACAATATGTAGTACAGTAATGATATTCAAATTTTACTTTGAATTTACTTTCATAAAAATGTAAATTAATGTAAATACTAAAACCTCAAAATATTAAACATGTTAAAAACTATATATAAAAACTATTAAAAACTAAAAAGCAATTAAAATAATGATGAGATACTACTACGTACCTATGCTAATAGGTATCCAAAACACCAACAACACCAAATGCTGGTGAGGATATGGAGAAACAGAAGATCTCATTCACTGACGGTGGGAATGCAAAATGATGCAGCCACTTTGGAAGACAGTTTGACAGTTTCTCACAAAACTAAACATGCTGTTATCATAGAGTCTGGCAATCCCACCCTTTGGTTGGTGAGTGGATAAACAAACTGAGCATAGCCAGACAACGGTATATTATTCAACAACAAAAAAGAAATGAGCTATAACCTACAAAAAGACACACTGGAAACTTGAATGCATATTACTTAGTGAAAGAAGCCATTCTAAAAAGGCTACATACTATACAATTCCAACTATATGACATTTTGCAAAAGGCAAGAGTGTGGAGACATAAAAAAAATCAGTGGTTTCCAGGAAGAAAGGGGGTGATGAATAAGTGGGCCACAGGAATTTTTTAAAGCAGTAAACTATTTAGTATGAGACATGTGGATATGTTTATTTAAATTCAATTCAAAAAAAAAATCACACACACATTCACATGCTCCCCCCACCCCCACACACACTCCAGAGCATGTACAACACACAGTGAATCCTAATATAAACTATAGACTTTAGTTAATAATGTATCAATAGTGGCTCATCAGTTGTAACAAATGTACCCACTAATGCCAGAGGAGGGCTGGGTGGGGGTTACTCTATACTTTCTGCTCAGTATTTCTTGTAAATATAAAACTGGCCCCCAAAATAAAGTCTATTAATTTAAAACTTAAAAGGCAAAATGCAAATGATGATGAATATAAAAACTTAAAAATTATTTAAATAGAAAGGAATTTTATTAATTTATTAATTCATGCATTTGGAAGCTGATATTGATACATAAACTTAAGATTATTTCTTCTTGATTAATTGATCTCTTTATCATTAAGAAATCACTTTCTTTATCACTACTAATATTTCTGCTCTGAAATGTGTTTTGTCTGGCATTAATGGAAATCCTCTTGGTTTCTTTTGATTTGTGTTAGCTATCTTTTTTCTATTCTTTTGTTTTCAATCTGTTTGAATCTTTATATTTAATAAGAGATTTTCTTGTAGGCAGCATATTGTTGTGCTTTGCTTTTTATCCAATCTGACCATCTCTGCCTTTTAATTAAGAATGATTAGACCATTTATATTTAATGTGATTATTTTGTGTTAGATTGACATCTAATCTTGCTGTTTGTTTTCTATTGGTTCCATCTCTGTTCTCTTTTCCCTCTTTTTTTGCTTTCTTTTGGATCAATTAAACATTTTAATGGTTCCATTTTTGTTCTCTTTTCCTGGCACGTTATTTTGTCATTTTAGTTGCTTTGGGGTTTATGGTATCCCTCATTCACTTATTACAGTTTACTTTTAAGGGATATTATATCATTTTACAAATAGTTTATCAGCCTATTTTAAGGTTCTATTATTGTCATACATTTTTCATTTGAATATTTTATAAATCCCACACTATATTTTTATTATTTTTGTTTAAATAGCTAATTATCTTTTAAAGACATTTAACAATAAGAAAAAAACCCTGCATATTTATTTATGTAGTTACCATTTCTGGTATTCTTCCTTTTTTATTGGTAGATGTCCATATTTCCATCTAGCATCATTTTCCTGTTGCCTGAAGGGCTTCCTTTCACATATCTTACAGTGTGCTGGTAATAAATTTTATAGTCTGTTGGTAATAAATTCTTTCAGTTTTTTATGTCTGAGAAAATATTTATTTCACCTTCATTTGTAAAAGATACATTGTGTATAAAATGATAGACTGACAGTATTTTCCTTTAATATTTTTACCTTTTAGTCCTCCACCATTTCTCTGTTATATTATTACAGATGCGAAATTTGCTGTTCTCCTCATCTTTTTATCTTTTTTTCTTCTCTACATAATGTGTCTTTTTTCCTCTGGCTGCTTTTAAGATGTTCTCTTTATCATTGGTTTTGCATAATTTAGTTATGATATGCTTTGGTGTACTTCATGTACCTTGTGCTTGGGTTCACGGAGCTTCTTGGATCTATGGGTTTATAGGTTACAATAAATCTGGAAGAATTTTGGACATTATTTCTCCAAATACTTCTTCCATCTCTCTTTTCCTTTGGGGAATTCCAACTGTGTGTGTGATATGTGTGTATGTTGGGGGGGTGGGTGCTGAGATTTCCTACTCTTAAAGAGAACAGATAAATGGGGCGCCTGGGTGGCTCAGTCGGTTAAGCATCGACTTCGGCTCAGGTCATGATCTCATGGTCCGTGAGTTTGAGCCTCATGTCGGGCTCGGTGCTGACAGCTCAGAGCTGGAGCCTGCTTCAGATTCTGTGTCTCCCTCTCTCTCTGACCCTCCCCCATTCATGCCCTGTCTCTCTCTGTCTCAAAAATAAATAAACATTAAAAAAAATAAAAAAAAAAGAGAACAGATAAATTACTATGTCTGGTAATTTTTAATTAGATGCTGTAGATTATGCATTATACCTTGTTGGGTGCTAGGTATTTTTGAATTCCCATAAGTGTTCTTGAACTTCGCTATGTTAAATTACTTGGAGACAGTTTGATGCCACTGAGAGAAAAATTTTCTGATCACTCCTTCCAGTAAATTATGAGGTTTTCCAGTCTGGTTTGTGAGAACAGGCACCATTTCTGGCTGTGTGTAGACAGTAGTTACTGCTTCCTCCAATCCTTTTAGTTGGTTTTGCCCCCAGCCCCAGGTAGTTTTCTGACATGCATTAACTGATAAATCCTCTGCTGAATACTCAGGGGGGATCTTGTGCAAATCTGCTCGCATCTCTCTCTAGTCATCTCTCTATCTCCAGTATTCTATCCTATGAACTTTAGTCACCTTCATTTCCCTGGATTCAGCTTCATCTCAACTCAGGGAATCTGCCTGGCTTCTTCTCCATGCCATGTGCTAGAAACTCTCCCAAAGCAGCAAGCTGGGACAAGTGGGGCTTACTTTCCATGTTTTCCATATCTTGGGGATCACAGTCCTTCATTATTTGATGTTTAATATCTTGAAAATTGGTGTGTATATATTTTGTCTTTGCTGTTGTTCTTCAGTTGGGAGGTTAAATCTGGTCCCTGTTACTCTATCATGTTTGGAAGCATAAGTCAATGTATAAGTATTAACCAAATAGTAGAGCAGTATCTAGACTCATTTTACTCAGCTTTGGCAGGAGTAGAAAAATGACTGTTAATAACCAAGACTTACAGTGGGGTTCCATGAATTTCTGGATTTACTATAAACTTGTAGAGTTAGAAAGGTACACAGAAATTATCTGTCCTAAAAGAATATGATGCCTGGGAATAGTCTAGGGTAGAAGGCATAAATATGAGGGAATATACTGACCATGAGTTAATAAATACTTTTGCTTAGGAATTAACTATTCTAAAGACTTTTGTATAGGCCCAACATTTGCCATAACAAAAAATTTTAAAAATTATGGAGTCCAACTCTTTGGTTTTACAGAATAGGAAATCCTATAAAGAAAGGTATGCAGCTATGTTGGGGATAGTATGATGATGACGATAATGATAATGTTCATTATTTTACACTAAGCAAAGTACTTTCTCATTTCATCCTGCACAAACCACAGAAATAAAAGAAGAAATGAGTGCTTGGAGAAAGGTGAGTCTGTCTGATTTATCATGATGAAAATTTGTGGTTATTACAAATAAAGCTGGGAAGTGATGATGATGATGATGATAATTATAGTAGCTTACTACATTCAAGGCACAGTTCTAAGCGGTTTGCATGAGTTATCTCATTAATTTGTAATAACTTGCATATACAAAATAGTCTACAATTCACATTTTTTTCACATGTTGGCATTTCTGAAGTCAGGATGCATCTTTTGACTATTGGTATAGTTACAGTTACTGTCAATATGGAGAGTTTAGTATTTTCAGAGAGGGTGTGCCTTTGTTTTAGCTGGTCATCTAGTGGCATAATCAATCCATTCCCTATAAATGAATATCTGCTTGAGGCTCTTTGTCCCACACAGGTAATATGAATTCAGACTTCCGAACCATTTTACAAAGTTGGCATTGCCCTGATGCCAAATCCAACTTGATACATTTCTCAGGGGAGATTTTTTTCCTCCCTACATCCAGTGTCAAATTAAGACACAAGTAAGACCTAGATTGAGATAAGATGGTGGGCCTGCAAGGAGGAGTTGTCAAAGGATGAAAATGGGGTGACAGAAGCAGAATTTAAAAGCAGTTTCTATCAACACATCTTTTTTTCACTCTACTTGATTAGTACCTTGATTCTCTATGGCAGTAGCAACAGTAAAATAGGCAATATTAAACACAACTATTTTGAAACATTTATTTCCAATTGAAATGGAACTTTATATTGTGTTTATTAATTTATGTATTTTTCTCTTCCAGATGACTATAAATGAAAAGCAGAGCTTGTTTTGACACTTTCAACAATGGATAGATCATTCACACAGAAAATCAATAAGGAAACATTAGACTTACACTATGCACTGTAACAGATGGACTTAACAGACATTTGCAGAACATTCCACCCAACAGCAGAAGAATACACATTTTCTCAAGCGCACATGTAATGTTCTCCAGGATACATCATATGTTAGACCACAAAGCATCTCTTAATAAATTTAAAAAGATAGAAATCATATCAAGCAACTTTTCCGAACATAATGGTATAAAACTAGAAATCAGTTGCAAGAAGAAAACTGAAAAATTCACAAATACATGGTGAGTAAACAACATGCTACTGAAAAACCAATGTATTTAAAAAGAAATCAGGGGCATCTGGGTGGCTCAGTCGGTTAAGTGGCCGACTTCGGCTCAGGTCATTTTCTCACAGTTCGTGGGTTCGAGCCCCACATTGGGCTCTGTGCTGACAGCTCAGAGCCTGGAGCTTGCTTCAGATTCTGTGTCTTCCTCTCTCTCTGCCCCTCCCCACCTGTGTACTGTCTCTCTCTTTCTCTCTCTCTCAAAATAAATACACATTAAAAATTTTTTAAAAAAAAGAAGAAATCAAAAGAGAATTAAAAATTCATGAGACAAAAAAATATGGAAGCACTACCTACCAAAACTAATGGAGGAAAAGCAGCTGTAAGAGGGAAGTCCATAGCAACAAATGCCTACATAATGAAAAAAAAAACACTTAAATAAACAACTTTACACCTCAAGAAATAAGAAAAGAATAATAAACTAAACATAAAGTTAGCAGAAGGAGAGAAATAACAAAGATGAGAGTGGAAATAAAGGAAGTAGAGACTATAAAGACAATTAAAAAGATCAATGAAACTAAGGGGAGGGTTTTTTTGGAAAAAGCAAACAAAATTGATAAACCTTTATCTAGGATTACCAAGAAAAAAAAGACAGAGAAGACTCAAAGTTCGAAATGAAAGAAACATTATAACTGATACCACAGAAATACAAATACAAAGATACAAAGAAATACAAATACAAAGGATCATGAGAAACTAAGATGAATAATTATATGCTAATAAATTGTCAACCTAGAAGAAAAAGAAATTTCCTAGAAACACACAACCTCCTAAGCCTAAGTTATGAAGAAATACAAAATCCGAATAGGCCCATTACAAATGAGGTGATTAAATCAGTAATAAAAGCCCTCCTAACAAACAAAAGTCTAGGACCAAGTGGCTTCACTGATGAATTCTACCAAATATTTTAAAACTGAGTATCAATCCTTTTCAAACTATTCCAAAAAAAAAAAAAAAAAAAAAAATAGAAGAGCACAGAACACTTCCAAACCATTTTACAAAGTTGGCATTACCCTGATACCAAATCCAATTAAGGACAACTACAAGAAAAAAAAATTACAGGCCATACTGATGAACGTAGATGAAAAATCCTCAACAAAATATTAGCAAACTGAATTCAACAATATATAAAAAAGATGGCATACCATGATCAAGTGGAATTTATTTCAGGGATGCAAGAATGATAAAACATCTCCAAATTAATCAACATGATACACCACATTAACAAAGTGAAGGATAAAAATCTTACAATCACCTCAATAGATGCAGAAAAAGCGTTTGACAAGGTTTAACATTGATTCATGATAAAATCTCGTAACAACCTCAGTACAGAGTGAACATACCTTAACATAATAAAGGCTACATGTGACAAGCCCATAGTTGTCATCAGGCTCAATGGTGTAAAGCTGAAAGCTTTTCTTATAAGATCAGGAACAAGGTAAGGATGCCTACTCTTGTCACTTTTATTCAACATGTTACTAGAAGCTTTAGCCACAGCAATTAGGTGGGAAAAAGAAATAAAAGCCATCCAAATCGAAAGGTAGAAATAAAACTTTTTCTACTTGCAGATTACATATAATACATAGAAAATCCTAAAAACTCCACCAAAAATTGTTAGAGCTAATTAAAAAATTCAGTAAAGTTGAAGATTACAAAATCAATACACAAAAATCAGTTGCGTTCCTACACCTTGACAATGAACTGCCAGTAAGAGAAATTAAGTAAACAATCCACTTACAATTACATCAAAATGAGTGATTTTTGAGGAATAAACTTAATCAATGAGGAGAAAGATCTGTACACTGAGAACTACAAGACATTGATGAAAGAAATTGAAGAAGACAAAAATAAATGGAAAGATAATATGTGTTCATGGATTAGAAAAATTAATATTGTTAAAATATCCATACTACCGGAAGCAGTTTGATAGGGATTCAATACAACCAAAATTCCAGTGGCATTTTTCACAGAAATAGTATGATATTAGCATAAATAGAGACACATAAATCAATGCAACATAATAGAGAGCCCAGAAATAAACCCATGCATATGCGGTCAACTAATTTTCCATAAAAGAGCCAAGAATATACAATGGAAAAAGGCTAGTCTCTTCCAGACATGGTGTTGGAGAAACTGGACAACCAAATGTAAAAGAATGAAACTCTCCTCTATCTTACATCATACACAAAACCAAGTCAAAGTACTTGAATGAGAGACCTGAAACCATAAAACTCCTTAGAAGAAAACATAGGGGATAAGCTCCTTGACATCACTCTTGGCAATGATTTTTTTTTTTTTTTGGATTTGACACCAAAAGCAAACATAATAAAAGCAAAAATAAACAAGTGAAATGACATCAAATAAAAAGATTTTGCACAGGAAATTATCAACAAAATAAAAAGGCAACCTACCAAATGGGAGAACATATTTACAAATCATATATATTATAAGGGGTTAATATCCAAAACATATAAATGATTCATACAACTCAATATCAAAAACAAAACAAAACAAAACAAAATATTCTAAAAATGGGCAGAGGTACTGAACAGACATTTCTCCAAAGAAGATATACAAATGACCAACATATGAAAAGGTGTTCAACATCACTAATTATCAGGGAAATACAAATCAAAAGTACGAGATATCACCTTACACCTGTTAGAGTGGCTACCATCAAAAAGATAAGAGATAACAAGTTGAAAAAGATATGCAAAAAGGGGACCCCTTGTGCATTGTTGGTGGGAATGTAAGTTGGTGCACCTTCTATGGAAAATAGTATGAAAATTCTTCAAAAAATTGAAAATAGAACTACCATATGATCTAGCAATTCCACTTCTGGGTATAAATCCAAAAGAAATGAAAATGGAATAATGAAGAGATACCTGCACTCCCATGTTCCTTGCAGCATTATTCACAGTGGCCAAGCTATAGAAACAACTAAGGGACACCTATGTGGCTCAGTCGGTTAAGCATCCAACTTTGGCTCAGGTCATGATCTCACAGTTTGTAGGTTTGAGCCCTGTGTCCAGCTCTGTGCTGACAGCTCAGAGCCTGGAGTCTGCTTCGGATTCTGTGTCTCCTTCTCTCTCTGCCCCTCTCCCTCTCCCTCTCGCACTCTCTGTCTCAAAAATAAATAAATGTTAGAAACAACCAAAGTGCCTATCAACGGATGAATGGGGAAAGAAGATGTGTTATATAGATACAATGGGATATTATTGGGCCATGAGAAAGAAGGAAATGTTACCATTTGCGACAATGTGGATGGACCTTGTGAACATTATGCAAATTAAATAAGCCAGACAGAGAAAGGCAAATACTTCATGGTACCACTTATATATGGAAACTTAAAAAAAAAAAAAAAAAAAAAAGTCAAACTCATAGAAAGAGTAGAAAGAGTAGAAAGAGAAAGTAGAATCGTGGTTGCCAAGGGCTGGGGGTTGAGAGAAATAGGGAGAGGTTGGTAAAAAAAGCACAAGCTTTCAGCTATGAGATGCATAAGGTTTGAAGATTTAATGTAAAACATTGTGACTATAATTGATAACAGTAAATTTATATAATTGAAATTTGTTAAGAGGATATAACTTTTTTGCTTCATCAAAACAACATAAATCAATGCTGCTTATTTTAATATTAAGTTTATACTTTTAATATGTAGATTTGTTCAAGTTTTTAAAGTTTTTAATTTGAATTCCAGTATAGTTAACATACAGTGTTCTATTAGTTTCAGGTGCACTATAGTATAGTGATTCAACAATGCTATATATTACTCAGGGCCCATCATGGTAAGTGTACTCTTAATCCCCTTCACCTATTTCAACTATCCTCCCCCCCAACCCCCACCTCTGGTAACCATCAGTGTGTTCTCTATAGTTAAGAGTTTCTTTCTTGGTTTGTCTCTTTTTTGGCCTTTGTTCATTTGTTTCTTAAATTCTGCATATGATTTGCTTAAATTTTACAGTTTCCTAATGAGGCTGTAACCATAAGGAATTTATACCATGTTTATGTAAGTTACATATACTTGAATATATGTCATATTCAGGTAATTTGTCAACACTGGGTATCATATATTCTTTTTCCTTGAAAAGGGGTCTACTCACTACTGAAGTTGGAGAGATGATGTCCTGGGGCCCTGAAACAATAGGGCATGAATAGATTATATGCAGCACTCACATTTGCATTGTAATCAGTTATGGATTCCTATTGGCATGAGGGCATTAAATGTTTTGTAAATGTTTCTTTGTGACTAGGGATGTAGAATTGTGGCAATTCTTCCTGTTTCATAATTCAACTTTGTCCATCACCAACTTGTAGAAAATAGGGTTTAAAGAAATCAGCTAGAGTGGCCTGCTTTCAACACTGAGAGTTAGTGATGCAAGGCCATGTCAGCTCCTACCAAAGATTCCTACTCACGCTCGGGGCACATAAGTAAGGTAAGGAACTGCGGACTGAGAGGAACATCTATCAGCTTCCCCAAGTTCTCATCAACAAGATCACCATCCCAAGAGTAGACACCTGCAAGAAGTCTGTCCACTGAATCTGTGAATTTACACCTGAGACTTTGATCTGTTTCCACAGTGTCACTTTTGGTATGTTCATCTTTAAGACATCTTCATCATTTGAAACATGTTTGTTTTTTTGTGGTGCCAAGATTGTACTTTTAAATTTTCTTTAGGGTCACGGAAGGATGCTGGCTGTGGTCCGTGCACTCACAGAAACTATAAACCATCTTTGAGGAAGGACTCAGTCTACCTGAAGAGTGTGTTGAAGGGAAAAGTAAAACAAAGTCGCGGAGCTGCAAGAAGAGGATGAAATGGATGAAGAAAAAGAGAAGAAAACCATGTCTCAGCCCCAAAGTAAGGCTTTTTGGTGTAGACATACATAGTTTCCAAATGGATGGTACAAATTCATCAAGATGAACAAAATATGGATTATAAAAATGTTTAGTCTATTTGTGAGAATCATGCTTGTTGAGAACAAATTTAATTATTCAAATTCAAAAATCAATATTTAAAGGCTTACGACTAAACTATTACCTATAAAAGGCATGGCTCATTTGCTACATTCTGTTTATGCTTTTCTGTTTCACTTTTATCAGTTCCTCAGGACAGGAGGATGGTGTAAAAAGGGGTTTACCAGAAGTGAGTATTGAGTAACAGTCTCATCTTAAAATAGTTTTGTAACTTGTTATGCAAAATCACAGTTGAGAAAAAAACCATTTAGTGTCATTAAGCAGATCAATTATACTATCTCTGCACCTAGTATTTTTTAGTCCCTTCTCTTTCACAGAGAATGTTCTATTTGTATGAATAAAGCAGCCAGTACATGCTCACCTTCAAGCCTCTTGCAAGTATAGCAATATATCAGAGGAAATTTTTCACATAATTGCAATTTGGGTTAAAATAAACAATACAACTATGTCATTTCACGAATTGTAGGCAGGAATAAGATTTAGCTAATACCAAAATAGTACAATTTCACCACTAATTTTCTACCCCTCCTATATACCATGCACAGAAAAATAAGCTTACTAGACAATAAGAAATTTACTTTTCTATGAGTTATCTGTTGCATTCTTTTATTTTTTTTTTGTAAGTTTTCTAAGCTTATATAGATTTAGACATTGCTCTTTGAGGGTAGGTAACCGGATAAGAGAAATCCTTTGTTTTGGATAGTCCTTATTTTTCAGTTCTTCTGTGGTCTTTGATGTTGTTCTTGGATTCTTTATTGGTGGTTAAGAGCATGAACTTTTGTGTTGGACACCAGGATTTGAATCTAGGGTCTTTTGCTTGCTGGTGCTGTGGCAGTGGACAGGAGGCTTTAAGGCTCGTTCTTCCCCTGTCAAATGGGGTTGGGTTGTACACACTTCATCAATTTGTGATGAAAATTAAACAAGATAATATATGAAAATGTTAGCATAGTGCTTGGCACACTGCAACTGATGAATAAGTATCAGTTAACTTTAATATAGGTATTAGCATTATGGGGTTTACATATTTTTAGATGAGCTGATGTCTGCTAGTAATTGTACAGTTAAACACTGAGCTTCAAAGGGTATCTTAGTCCATGTAGGCTTTACACTATATAGGAAAAATACTCTAGACTTTATGGCTTATCAATAGCAGAAATTGATTTGTCACAGTTCTGGAGACTGGGAAGTCTAAGATCAAGGTGCCAACAGATTTGGTGTCTGGTGAGAGCCCGCTTCCTGGTTCATAGATGGCCGTCTACTTGTTGTGTTCTCACATGACGGAAGGGGAAAGAGAGCTCCGTGGGACCACTTTTATAAGAACATGAATCTCATTCTTGAGGGCTCCATCCGCATGACCTAATCACCTCCCAAGGTCCTCCTTCCTAACACCATCACGTTGGGGATTGGATTACAACATGAATTTTTGGCAGGCACCATTATTCGGTGTAGAGGGAGGGGTTAGAAACTCCAGTAAGCTGTGTATATTGAGTAATGATGGCTGGTTTGTAGTACTGAGGTATAGATTTTCTCCCATATCAAGAAGTAATTTAAAGCTTATTAGATATTAAAATATTTAATATCTTAAAAATTAACTGACTTGTTTTATAGTCTTATTTATATGTATTTCCATAAATAATATTTTATGTAGAGAAGATAAATGCAAAAAGATTTGCCTATGAATCAGTATTTTTCTAATCTGAGTGTGCTGGAGAAAAATCTATATTATATGACATATGACATGGTTTCTTCATAAAGCTAACCAGTGCACTGATATAAGAAGATGCTAAAATTATCAGGGAATATTTTTCTAAGGACTGTAGGTATAAAATTTTCAGAGCAGGGATTTGGACACTGTGGTCTAGCTACTGATAAAGGATGCTGTATCAGGGTCCCATCGGGAAACAGATGGCACATTCAAGTTAGAATTATTCCGTGAAGGTTTATAAAGAAAGGTAATATTTAAAGGCATAGGCAGACTGGAAACTATATGTATTCTATATGTGATACCCCAGGTCTGAGAATCATGAGTAGGGAGAGATATTCAGAACCAGGAAGGAGAGGGAATCATGTAGAACAGACCACTTTAGAAGAACAGTGACCTGTGGAGAACACAGAGAGCCCTTCTGTTTCAAGTAAATTCCTGGACCCCATCCGGCTGCTTCTGCTCTCCTGCTAGATCCCCCTATTGGCCAAGCCCAAGAGAAGTTAAAGGGTAGAGGAAACTATTGCAATAGCCCATAGAGATCAACCACCCAGGGTAGAGCGTAGGATGGTGAGAGGTAGAAAGTAGACGTGAAGGGGCAAACAGAAGATGCCTGCATACATGTTGACATTATAAAAATCTAGAATTTATTTTTTCTTGTTATTATATTTATTGGTGGTGAGTGCTTATAAAAGAGTTGAAGCTTTATAAACATGCGCTGCACAAGATCCTTACAGGAATTAAATTTTAAGCTACTTTTTGAACAATGGAAGAAAAAAACCGTAGCTTAAAATCCATGTTTTGTTAAAAACAAGTAAACAAACAAACAAACAAACAAACAGTGCTAGATCTCCTAAATCTCATTATGCCTGGGTGCCACCCTCTAAAATGTCATCTCAGTGCCCTGAGCTCCAAAGTTCACAAGCTCACTTGTGTCATTCATTCACTCATCTTTCAACAAATATTTACTGACAGTCTCTAATTATTGTGTTAAGTTTTGGGTAAAAAGTAGTAAACTGGCAAAGTATTAAGTGGAGACATAATCTCAATTCTGAATCTAAGAATATTTTATTAAACCAATGGTTTAGTAGAGAACAGTTTTGAATCACATAGAGAAAGATTTAAATAGTTTAGTAAATCTGTGTTCATAAAGATAATCAAGAGGGACAGAACCATGTGATCACTGAAAGTCCAAATATAATATTAAAACATAAAAATTTGAGACTTTTCACAGCAGCCATTTACGTAGTAAGGGGCCACAGACTTTTTAGGCAGCATAGTCCCTCCCTCCCAAAGACCTTTATCTTAAATTTTAAGGTGTCCAATTCTGGAAAAGCTGATCCAAATATGAATTGTGAGACAAAGCACAGGGTGCTAGCAGGATCTGGAAAGCACTGCTCAATATAGTAACCAAAGAACCATCTGCAATCATGCTAATTTCCTACTCTGCACAGTCCAATGCAGTGGGCACTAATAACCATTAGTTACGGTGGCTCTTATGCACTGAATGGCACTGAGACTAAGGAACTGAATTTGAAATTTTGCTTCATCTTAATTAATTTAAATTTAAATAGCTACATGTGGCTACAATAATGGACACTGAAGATCTAGAACAAGATGTGCAAGATGGGGCTTGCTGATTCATTTAACCTCATTTCCTTTTTTGACAGGGCTAACAACAGCTGTTCATTTACTCATACACCATCATGTGCCTAGCAGCATAGAGAGGAATTTCCATAGGGAGGAAATCAAAGATAGGTTTAAGAAGATAACAAGTGTTGGCAAGGAGATGGAGAAATCAGAACCCTTGTGCTTTATCTGGATTTACCCTAGAGTCCTCATCCATATTCATAGTTCAGACTGGAGGTGAGAGCCAACCTGTCCAGAAAAAAATCTATAAAACATAGGAGACCTACCTGGAAGCCTAGAAGGAGGTGGGCACATCAGCTGCAGAAAAGCCAGGTTAGTCTAGACTTTGTCATTACCAATATCTTCATCCCTTCATAATCTAAGTCTCAAAGATGCCACTCCCTCATAACCAACTTGCATTTTTCCAACTGAATCTTTCTAACCCCGTCACTGCACAACATCTTGACACCCTGGAGCGTCCAATCCATTAACCTAACACCTTTCCACTTTGCCTCAACACCATCATTCATGTCCTCTCTTCTCTCCCTCCTTGGTTTAAATGCAATGGTCCTTCCTTATAATTATTCTCTTGCATAGATGCTCCATGCTCTTGTCCTCTCTCCTCCATCCTATTCAGCTGGCCAACACTAAACTCTGCTTGTATCTAGACCTCTGCCTAGCATTATTTGTACCCAAGTAGGCAAATGAGACTGGTCAGAACACGTAACTATTCTGACTGGTCTCCCTTTATATCCATGATCTGCGACTTCAAATGGACCCTATTGTTATCCAGCAATCTGACTATATTTTCAAAGTTCATTTACTCTCTCACAACCCCTGGATGATGTTTCAAGCTGACTACCCTCTTCTCAAACTTTCGTCTCTACTCCTCACTCTCCACCAATAACTTTGCCTCTTCACTGAGAAAACATATTCCTGCCTCCACGTTCACCAGCATCTGTGCCCATATATTCTGCCTCTCCTCCTGCAATCAGAAAAAAATTCTATCTTCTCCAATTTAACCCCAACACTGCATGTGCATTGGATTCCATCGTTGCTCATCTGCTCAAGAACATTGCTTCAGTAATGATCTTTTCTCTCCCGCATCATCACTTGTTCCTTCTTTTTTGGTTTATGTCCATGAGCATACAAACAGGTGTATCTTCTAATTAAAAATAAAAATCTCCCTCTTGACCTTGTATTTCCTTCCAGCCTTTGCCTCGTTTTTCTGTCTCCATTTACTCTTTTTTTTATTCTCTCTGGGCCCAATCCAGACACCACCCAAATCTTTCTTATCAAGTGTGCATTGAGCTCCACATGGCCAAGCCCATCGCTCAGTTTTCAGTCCTAATTTTACCGACTTTAGCAGTGTTTGATAGAGTTTGCTCATTCTTGAAACATTGCTTTCTTTCACATGGCTTCTGGAGCACCATTCTTTGTTAGTCTACCTCCTGTATCACTGATTATGCCTTTTCATTCTCCTTTTTTTGATTCTTCATCCTCCTTGATCCCTGACCTTTGGAGTGCCCCATGGCTCAGACTGCAGACATCTAAATTCTACCTGCACACCACCGATACACTAAAGACTTCCCAATTGATATCATCATCCCAGACACATCTATCCAAATGCCTTCTTGACAACTCAAACTTAAAGTGTCCAAAATGTAACTCTTCGTTCCCAGCAATCTCCCCTCTCCTCCCCCCACCCCACGACTTCCTGCTCAAGCAGTCTTCCTGGTTAGCATAAGGAACCTCTTTTCTTCTAATTGCTCTGAGTAAAAACCTTAACTCACTTCTTTTACTCTCTCATGTCCTGCACCCAATTAATCAACCAGTCGTGTCAGCTTCTCTTTGGGAATATACCCAGAACCTGCCCACTTCTTATCAGCTCTACTGCTATAGTTTTTTATCAGTCAGGGTTGTCCAGTGAAACAGAACTGTATGCAAATATATATATGAAACATTACAGAGGCTGAGAACTTCCAAGATCAGCAGTAGGCAAGATGGGGACCCAGGAAAGTTGGTGGTATAATTCCAGTCTGAGTCCGAAGGCCTGAAAAGCAGGAAAGCAAATGGTATAACTTCCAGTTTGAGGCCAAGTCTGGAGGCAGGAAAAAGTTGATATCCAAGCTCAAAGACAGGCCTAGACAGGATCAATTCTCCCTTACCCAGCCTGCTGTTCCATTCAGGCCTTCAACAGATTGGATGACACCCACCCATATTAGGGTGGGCAATCTGCTTTACTCATTCTATAGATTCAATTGTTAATCTCATCTAAAACACTCTTACAGACACATCCAGAATAATCTTTACCCAATACCTGGGCACCCCATTGCCTAGTGGAATTGACAGATAAAATTAACAAGCATGGTTTCCTAACTGGTCGGCCTTCTTCCATCCTCTCCCCCTAACTGGTCAACACAATAGCAAATTTAAAAAAAAAAAAAAAAAAAAAAAAAAAAAAAAAAAACCCTATCAGGTCCCTCCCCTACTACAAATTCTTCAATGTCTTCCTTTCTCAATCAGAGTAAACTTTTAAAGCTATCATGACCACCAAGGCCCTACATGCTCCATTCTCCAACCCTAGCTCCATCACCCATCCATCCATTGTTCTCCCCCCACCCCCCATTCTGTTCTACCCAATTTGATACTAATCCAAGAAGCCAAAAATGCTCCGGCCTCAGGGCCTCTACACCTACAATCTCTCTGCCTGAAATGGTCACACCCAAATATCCACATTACTTCCTCCTTCAACTGTTTTTGTTTTGTTTTGTTTTTTATCTTCGAAGCCTTTGAAATAAACTTTTTTTTTTAGTTTATTATAGCACCGTTCAATCTCTCTTAATTTGCTTTACTTTTATTTAAATTTTTTTTTAATGTTTATTTATTTTTGAGGGAGGGAGAGACAGAGCATGAGTAGGGAAGGGGCAGGGAGAGAGGGAGACACAGAATCTGAAGCAGGCTCCAGGCTCCGAGCTGTCAGCACAGACCCCGACGCAGGACTGTAACCCACGGACTGTGAGATCATGACCTGAGCCGAAGTCGGATGCTTAACCGCCTGAGCCACCCAGGTGCCTATAGCTTTACTTTAAATAAACGTTATTTTTTAGAACAGTTTTAGATTTACAGAAAAATTGCAAGGACAGTATAGAGTGTTTTCATAAACCTCGTACCCATTATTACCTCTCCTATTATTACCATCTTCTAATTAATATGGCACACCATCACAACTAACGAACAAATCTTGATACTATATTGCTAATGAAAGTCCATCCTTTATTCAGATTTCCTTACTTTTTACCTCATGGCCCTTTTCTGTTCCAGGATCCCATTCAGGATCTCATGTATATATTTACGTGACATGTCTCCTTAGGCTCCTCTAGACTGTAGCAGTTTTTCAGACTTTCCTTGTTTCTGATGACATGGACAGCTCAGAGAAATATTGGCCATGTATTTTGGAGGATGTCCCTCTGTTGTCACATTTTTCTTATAAGAACTGGGGTCATGGGCTTGGGGGAGGAAAGCCACAGAGCTAAAGTGACATTTTCATCACATCATATCATGAGCACATACTATCAATATGATTTATGGCTGTGAATATGGACCTTGATCTTCTGGCTGAGGTGGTGTTTCCATTGTGAACTTATTCTTTATCTCCTTTCTACGACTTATATTTTGGGAGAAGTCACTATGGGCAGGCCATACTTAAGGAGTGGGAAGTTATGCTTGTCCTTAAGGGTCGAGTATCTACATAAACTTTTACGAATTCTTCTGCAGGGGAGATTGATCTCTTTAGCATTTATTTATTTATTCAACTACTTATACCATTAGGAACTCATGGATTTTCTTTTTACTTCGGATTGTGGTCTAATACTACTTTATTGTCTGTGTGTGTTTAACATTCCCTAACTTTTAAGTCTCAGTCTTATTTTCAAGGTACTTACCACCATTTAGCGTAATGTACACTTTACGTGTTTGTCTTTCCCCACCGGAATGCCAGGTCTTCGAAGTCACGGTCTTGGTATTTTTAACCACGGTAAGTATCCTCAGCCCTTGGGTGGACGCTCATTTGGTACTGAATGAATGAATGAATGAACGAAGCCGGCTGGGGTTCTAGCTGGGGTTCTGGCCCACTTGAGGCGGGTGAGTCCAAGAGGGATCTGACTTGGCGGTGCTCAGCCTCGGTTTATACGCTCGGGCTCGCGGCCCGCCGCCTCGCGGGTCGCAGCAGGTGCACGGCTGGGGGCCACACCCACACTCAGAACCCGCGCACGCGGCCGCGCCCCGCGGAACGCAGCGGCCGGCAGACGTCACCGGCGCGAGGGGGATTCCTGGGGAAAGTCCGGCGCCCCCGGGCCCCTCCCCGCGAGGAGGGTCGGGGAGCAGGTGAGGCGCCTCGGGCCGCCACGGAGACCGTCCGCGGGCTCACAGGCGAGGTGAGGCTGCAGGAGCGGCGCGGCCCCGGGCTGCCGGCCCCCCGGGCTCTCGCACTCCGGGCGGGGCGGGGACGGGCGTGCGGGCGGCCGGCGCCGTTGTCCCGGGGCGGGGCCTGCTCCCCCAGCTGTGGGTGCTGCCGACGCTGCTGGGGGCTGGGTCGGCGGCGCCCTGATGCGGCGGCAGCGGCGCGGTGCTCGCGGGGCCGCGGAGGACCCCGGCCTGGGCCGCGGGAGGCGCCGGGATCCCCGCCGCCAGGAGTCGCGCGACAGGTTTCCTTCCTTCTCACGACGCCCAGCGTGGGACCGGCGCCCGCGCAGGACATAGCTTCTCGGTTCGCACGCTCGGTCCCGTACCTGGTTCGTTTTTTCCCCTTGTGCCTCTTTTTCTCTCCCTAAGCGCCCCAGGAGGAGCGAGGACGCGCCCCGCTGAGTTGTGCGCCGAGAGCTGCGGGGGGGCGTCGGGGTGGCCTCGCTGGATGGGGCGTCCAGGGATGTCCCGGGGAGGGATTTCGGGTCTGGCCCCGGTGCTCACGCCGCCTTTTCGCGCCTCGAGAAACACGGCCTTGGGTTTCTTATGTACATCAGAGTGATTTTTTTTCTCCCAGTGGGCAAGGGACTGCGCATTTAGGGCTTCACAGAAATTCTTTCAGATACCTGTTGATAGGCTTCTGGCACAAAGTCTCTAAGTAAGACTACTTTTGTTTTAAGTCGAAAGGCTGAGGTTGTTTTGAATTACTGGGGACATTACTTCGGTGTGATCGTCTGTTCACTCCCTATTTTAGCTTGCGCTTTCTCAAAAACACCCGAATGGGTGCTTCTTGACTTGAACTTGACATAATGACTCAGGAGCCAGGAAATACGAAGAAATTGATATTGCCTTGAAATAGTTCCTTCCAAGCCCACATAAGACTTTTTTCTTTTAGAAGAATGAAGACAAGTAGTGGCAACGTGACTTCAAGAACCACACCGTCCCGGGAGGGAATTCTAGACTTCGCTGACACTAGCTGAGATCTGTTATTACTTCCTGTGGTTCTCATGCACTTGTTTAAGCCGTTTCTCAGCAAAGGGAGGAGTTGTTATTTCCACCCGGGTATCCAAAGATGAGTCACAGGGCTGCTCTTTTAAGTTGAGTCTTTGTTAATGAACTTTTGAAAAGTGAGGTTTGCTCTGGGTGTGTGTAAAGGAAGATTCAGATGTGAAATGCATTCAGTGTTAAACTCGAGCTAGTGGTATCGGAAGTAACAGTTCAAGTTTTCAGTTTCCTAAAGTGCCTGATGGTACAGCATACCAGCTAGGGTCACTAGGCTGATGTCAGATAACCATTGAAATCATGTGCTTTGCCACAGAGGCCCAAGAGAAAATGAAGTTCATTATTCAATAACTGTATGTTAATACTTTCAATGGTATGGTATGGTAGAAATATGCCATTATACAAAGTGATTGAATGTCACTCTCTGAATCCAAATAATTTGGACAGTTTGTCTTTAGTAAGTTAGTGCCACGTGAAAATTTTTGAAGACGGTGGATACCAGTTGGAGCTGAGAAATTAAAATATTTAAGCTGAGAGGTCCCATTGCTCTTGGGAAGGAACTGTACTGTCTCCAAGCTTAGTGGAGAAGAGGACAGCATCTCTGTTGGAGGCGAGTTGAGCTGAGGTCAGCGCAACAAACAGTTATCAGGCACCTTCTTTGTGCCACACTCTTCACAGAGCTCTGGTTATGTAATTGTGAATACGACAGGATGTTGCTGAAAAGGGCCATAAAGACTAGTGTGGAAGGTTGGAAGAGCCAACGAGGGAGATGGGAGCTATGACCAATCTATGCCCACAGTAGAGCTTCTGTCCCAATATGACTGGTGTTTGTGCAGATCTGAGATTTTGAATGAACAGATTTTGGATGTTTCCTCATTGCTGAAAGAATGAGTAAAGTTTTAAATTTAATCACCTCTTTTGTCGACAGCCTGTTGTGCTTATTCAGTAAGCATTTCATTCAGTGAATGATTTAAAAATGTATTAATTGGAAAGGCATGATTTTTAAAGTGTTTGATGACCATATTTCATATTATTTCGTGGGTAAAAAGAAACCCAGCCTGGTATTACCCCTAGACAATCACAGGTACTTATAATTTACTCACCTTTTAAAAATAAAGTAGTGGGGTGCCTAGGTGGCTGAGTTGGTTAAGCATCCAACTTTGGCTCAGGTCATGATCTCACAGTTTGTGGGTTTGAGCCCCATGTCAGCTCTGTGTGGACAGCTTAGAGGCCTGGAGCCTGCTTTGGATTCTGTGTCTCCCTCTCTCTCTGCCCCTCCCCTGCTCACGCTCTGTTTCTATATCTCAAAAATAAATGTTAAAAAATTTTTTTAAAGTAAAAACAGAGTAGCTAATTAATGGCTTATAATTTTATAACACCATATTGAAGCAACCTACTGATCATTGTTTTTTATAGTTCAAATCAATCTTTTCTAACACACTATTGCCGCACAAGTCAAAATGACTAAACCCACTGCGTCACAGTTTACTGTTGAGACTGAAATCTCCTGAGGTACTTTTGGACTTGATGCCAAAATCTGTTCAATTTCTACAATTCTGTAAGGTATGCAGCTAGTGAGGGAAACAATACTAAATTTGAGATAACTCTAATTTCCATATTTCTTTTCTCTCTTGAGGGCCTCAAAGTTACTTTATCTATGGGGAAGAAAGGGTTGAGTGTGTTCTTCATCGCTGTACTCCCTGGCCTTGGTACAGGCATTACTGGTGGCAGGTGTTAGGAAGTATTTATTAATTGAATAATGAGCCTTAATGTAAAAGGGGGAGTTTTCAGGCAGAGGGAGGGATAGTCAGCCCAGCAGAAGGATCAACATTGTGTTGTCAGGGAACACCAGCCTGGTCAGTGTGGCACGGGGTGAGAGCTGGGGAGACAGATTGGGCCGCATCACAAAGGCCCATGTGCCATGTTGGACCTGTGACTTTATCCTATGGAAGACTTCAGCAGGTGAATGATATCGTCAGATATGTGTTTTGGAAAGACAATTTAGAATCAAGATGGAGAACAGATTGGATGAACACAACTCTAGCCTTAGGGGACACACAGGAGATTACTATAATATTTGAGAAGAGAAATTGGAGAAGGCTTGAGTCAGGCAGTGATGGTGAGGAGTGGAAAAGAGGGAAGGAGCTGACGTGTTTAATAGGCAGAACTTGGCTACATCTTTAGAGGTGGGCAGTGAGAGGAAGTTTAGGATGACTCCTACATTCCTAGTTAATGACTAAGAGTGGGATGTAAGTGAAAGAATAGGTGTGCTAAATGAGGGCCTCATTCAGCGCTTGGCACATAATCAGTGCTCATTAAGTTTTTGAATGAATGAATAATAACAACAACAACAACAATAGCTAAAATGTTTATCGGTGCCAGGCACAATTCTAGGCTCATTATATGAACTCGGTCTTTTCCTCCTCACTGAAATCCTGTGAGATGGGTGCTATAATTGACTGCTTTTGACAGGTGAATGAAGTGTAATGTTAGTAATTGATAGAGGTAGGAATTGATCCCAAGCGCTTAGCTCCAGAACTTACATTCTGAACCACACTGCTTTGCTATGGTATCTCCAAGAATGAATGAATGAATGAGTGAACGAATGAAGTCTCAGACACTGTGGCAAACTCAAACTGGAGTCACTGTCTTGACGCCAACAATTGTTCCTCATTCAGGGTTAGCCCGATATATAAAATGGGCCCTCAGAGGCTCTGTTGTGCTGCATGGCACCCCTCCCCCTTGGTTCACCCCAAGGAATATCTGGTTGATCTAGGAATAGACCTAGAATAATCAGAAAATTTCTCCTGGGAATTAAAACACTTTTATGAAGACTCACTCTCGCTGAAAGTTCCCAGAGCTTCCACAACTACGTCTTCCGAGCTGCCTTGGTTACTACTCTCCCTAGACACTGAATGTTCACTGCTTTGTGTTTCTTAGAGGCAGTCAATGATCTGTTGCTAAAATCTGTAGTATTCCTCTGGGGATACTAGAAAGGCTGAAATAGAAAGGGGAAATAGAAAGCCTGGCCCGGGGGTATTAATCTACAGAACAGGGTCCAATGGTACAAGAATTACTAACAAAATTCAGGCAGGTGCATAACTCAAGTCTTACACTCCTGTTTTGTGGTCTGCCTTCTAGGGCCTGTTTTGTTCTGGTTTCACCCTGAAGCTTACCTGCCCCTCTTGTCTCTAACTTCCAGAACCTTATTAAGTGAAGCTGGCTGGCAGTGTCCCTGTCCTCTTGACTTTAACTGAGCAAAATGGCTCGTACTTCTAGGGATTAGGGCCTGTTTTCTTTCTTTTTATTTTTAATGTTTATTAATTTTTGAGAGAGAGAGAGAGAGAGCACAGGTAGGGGAGGGGCAGATAGAAGGAGACGCAGAATCCAAAGCAGACTCCAGGCTTCTAGCTGCTAGCACAGAGCCCTACGTGGGGCCCAAACTTACAAACTGTGAGATCATGACCTGAGCCAAAGTTGGACACTTAACCGCCTGACCCACCAAGTGCCCCACAGGGCTTGTTTTCTGTTTTCAGCATTCAGGTAGATTCCTTTGGTCTTGATAAGGGTGTTTTTGATAAACAACCCCAACTCCCTCCTTCCCCTCAAAACCTGGCCTCAGCTCTTCACCATTCTCATTGTTTCACGAGTTGGATTAAGACTATGATTTTTGTTCAGGAATCAGGGTCTAATTATCTGTTCCTCACAAGCCTCACTTTGGACTATTTAAAGATTGTAAACACTGAATTATTATTCTACCTAAACAGAATCAGCAAACTCCTCTCTAAGTTTGAAGTTCTAAAATATTTTCTCCATGCATGAAGGAAAAGTTTCATTCAGCATTTCTTCAGATTTAACAGGAAATCAAGGTATTTATAGCTTCTCAATATATGAGACTGACATGAAGCCTTCTGGATTGATCTAGCCCACATGTTTACCCCTTGGTCTGAATCCCTGTATACCTGTCTGTAATTCATTCAGTGCTCAAATAATAAGAAAGGGAAGAGTTTGGGTTAGTATTTTACGTGGGTCTGTCTTGCTTCTTCATTTTGATTGTGGTTTCTCTGTAAGCAGAGAATCACTGGGGCTGGGGGCTTTCATAGGTCTGTCAGCTTCCTTCCAGTTTTAACCATTCCGTGACTTTTGCTGATAATAAAACCATCTGTCAGATGAAGTCATTTGTTAACCACGCCGTCTACATCTGTAAATACTAGACGTTATTTGTATATCTCATGTAAGTTCTTGGTAACGTTCAATAATTTGGTAACTTCTAACATAAAGCATAGTTTTAGAATTGGTAATTTCTTGTTATCCTCCTTGAGCTAACTCAATGTTTTCAACTTGATTTGTGTACTGTTTTGTTTTGTTGTTTCTTTTCAGTGGCTACAGTATCCAGGTAATGCAGAAAATACTAAGTTGCCTGGAAAAGTATTCCTCCTTTTGTATACCCAGCTGTTTTACTTGTTTCTCTGCTCCAGGATGTAAAGTGATATTCCATTACTCATTGCATAACTTATTGGGCAAAAATGTGAATTCCGACTTTACAGAGTAGTGGAAATTGCTCTGTTGCTATCTTCATATGGAAACGGAGTAAACAAGTATTATTCTGTCTACTGTTTCAGTTTCAGGATTGCAGCAACGCATGTGTCACCTGGTTTTACTTCTAATTTTTTTTTATTACGTGCCCAGGTGTATTGATTAGTGACACAGATCTGTTGATTTGAGAAAGTAGGACACAGTGTGTAAGCTGAATCATATCATGTTGGTAAATCCCTCCTGCCTTCCCTGATTACTGCATGGTAAACCAGGGCCTAGCTGATAATACTATACAGCTCTTCATTAGTTACAAAATACTCTCATATATATTTCCTCTTTTCCTTCTCATAAAAGCCTGGCAAAAAGTATTATTGTTGTTATCTGTATTTGAGGTCTATACATGAGGAGGGACACTCTTGGAGAAATTAAGTGACCACCCGATTTCTCTAGAAGTAAGGTGCAGACGCCCACTCCTGTGCTGTCGCTACCTGACTGAAAAAGGCAACTTCACTCTCTTAGTTCAAGTTTCCTGAAAATAGACTGTGAGATTTGCGTACAGGGGGTTTATTGAGAGGTGCTGTGGGAACAGCGCTTGTCAGGGAGAGAGAGCAGCAGGATTATGCAGAGGGAGGAACTGAACCGCAGTGCAGGTACAGTGGTGGGCCCAGCCTTGGAGCTGGAATGGCCCTTCAGAATTGCTCTGCCAGCACACGAGCTGGTCATCTGAATGCCCTGCCTAAACAGGTCATTGGTTGCAGGCCACACCAGGCAGAAGGTGCCGTCTTGGAGCGAGCAGCTTTCCTTCAGTCAAGGGCAGTTCCTCGAGCTGTGAGCCTTCGGTAGTCAACATTTCTGGCAACTGGGAGAATGAGGGCCTTGGTCCTAAAGGGATCAGAGTCTCACATCATCCACAACTGTTGTACGGAAGGGAATGTTTTTCTCTGCAAGGGCCTTGCTCGTGTCTTTCTGGCCCAGACGGTTGCCCTGCTGAGTGGAGCCCAGAAAGTTGGCATTTTTTCCAAGGCCCTTAAAGATTTAGAATGGCTGACTGGGCAGCAGGAAGGTAAAGTAGCCTTACTCCCAGGAAGGTTAGGAGCCTGGTGAAGGAGGGCCAGGATGGGTGGAGTGGTGGTACCTGGTAGAGAAGTAACCTCTGACGCCACAGCTAACGGGAAGCCCTTATCTGTCTGGACCCAGAACAGAAGTGGAATGCATGCTAGTCTTTGCTGTAATTCAGGGCCGTAACATTGTTGAATGGATATTAAGCTACGTTTTCTCTCTTTTTTCTCCCTTCTTCCCTTTCTCATTTTTCTATGCCTTTGAAAAACCCCAGAACAGTCCAGTGACTCTCAACATGTAGCCTGTAGATTATAATCACCAGAATTACCTGGGATCTCTAAAAACAAACCCCCGCCCCTGCCAACCAAACAACAAAATAGAAAAACAGAGAGTCCAGGCTCACATTTGATATCTATTGGAACAGAATATTTGAGAGTGGAGCCTATGAATTGATATTTTCAAAAAACTCGCCCACCTGATTTTTATACATGTTATAGTTTGAGAACCATAGACCCAAACTCTTATGCTTTTGCTGGTGACCAAGCCTATTGAGATTTTTCAAATTAGCAAGAAGTTAATGAAAACCAGGGGGCCGCCTGGCAGGCTTCATATAATGACACTCACCCCTAATCTTTCATAGCAAAATCCTGGTGTGGCCAAGAGAGCCTGCCCCAAATTCTTTGGCTGGCATCTGCCCCAGATTGCTGGAAAGAGAGTGATGATTCTGACTTGGCCTTTTAGTAGCTGGGTGAGAGATGCCAAATTCCTTCAATAGTCACAGGGGGGAAATCAGTGATTTTATAGGAATCAGAAAACTTTCTAGGAGAATAAGAAGGTTCCAAGAAGTTTTATGTCAGATAAAGCTTTGAGGTACTGTCTGCTAACTTTAAATGACCATACAGGGGCACCTGGGTGGCTCAGCCCATTGAGCATCTGACTGTTGATTTCGGCGCAGGTCATGATCCCAGGGTTGTGGAATCAAGCCCCACATTGGACTCTGTGCTGAGCATGGAGCCTGCCTAAGATTCTCTCTCTCTCTCTCTCTCTCTCTCTCTCTCTCTCTCTCTCTTTCTCTCTCTCTCGGTGCCTGGATGACTCAGTTGGTTAAGTGTCTGACTGGCTCAGGTTATGATTTCATGATTCATGGGCTCAAGCCCCCCATTGGGCTCTGTGCTGACAGCTCAGAGCCTGGAGCCTGCTTGGCATTCTGTGTCTCCCTCTCTTTCTGTCCCTCCCCTGCTCATGTTCTGTTTCTCTCTGTCTCTCAAAAATAAATAAACATTTATAAAATTAAAAGGAAAAAGGATTCTCTCTCTCTCAATCCCTCTGCTCCCTCTGCCCCTCTCCCACTCTTGCATGGGCATGCACACATGCTCTCTTAAAAAAAAATTTTTTTTTTAATTAAATGACCATACAAAAGGATGAGAGAGAGAGAACTATGAACAGGAAAATACATTATCTTATTCATTGAAATTGGGAATAATTACTGTTCTTCAAAGGGAAAAGCACTTTTAAACCTACTGATTCTGAGTCCGGTCATTGCAGGAAGTATTAGTCGCCTAAAGAAGAGTCTGATAAATTCCTAGGACAATATGATGCTATATGCTGGGCGCTTCGGGGTACATGGCAAACACAGCAGGTATAGCCCCTGACCCCCTGGAACTTATGGGCGAGCAGACAGGATAGACAGTAAAACAATTAACAATAGAATACAATAAATATCAGGAAAGAGGAAGTGCCACAAAGTGTGAGATCATAGAATCAGTCCTCCAGCTTAGTCTAAGGTCAGAGAGTTTCCCATTCTTGTGAAACATACAGGAATAGGAGCTATGAGGCTGGCTTTGGTGATAAGACAAAGGACCTCTTTTTAACAAAGGAAAATCTTTCGGTCTAATTCAAAATCGGCCGATCCTTCACGTGTGTGTGTGTGTGTGTGTGTGTGTGTGTGTGTGTGTGCGCGTGCGCACGTGTCTGTCTTTCTGCCTGTCCAGTGTGTAAGCACACGTGTTGACGAAGAGAGATCAAGAAAATCACTCCTTCATTTAATGACTAAAATAGATAGCAAAGAACAGAGAAGGAAGTCGGTTTGCATTTCATTCGATGTGCCATTGCCCAAAGTTAATTAATATTTTAATATGTAGTAAAAGAAGATAAATTTAGGGCTCTGAAAATCATGAGCTTTATATCACAACTTTTTAAAAGTTAATTTTAAGAATCTGAGGATTCTGGCCCAGGAGGGTGCTTGACAGATTTGCCTTGGGTTCTGTTACAGACCCAGTTTGAGGCACATTTGCTCAGTGGTCAGTGTCTGTTCTTCTCTTCTTCCTGCAGCAGTGGTTTTTGTAGTATGTGGCCTCTGCCTGGTGTGGCAGCTCCTACTGGGCTCTTCTGTCTTTTTCTGGCCCGTTCTTTCCCTTGTATTATTTCTGTACCTGCTTGTTTTTCCCCATAACTTACAGACTTAGTTGAGGGCAGGGATTGTGATTTCTGGATTTTTCAATCTTTGAATCTCCTGCAGCTCTTCTTTATAATTTATTTACATTAATTACATTTAATAAACAACCTTGAATGTGGTATCTGAGTTAAGAAGGGATCCTTGGGTTGAGAAAGTAACCAGATTGGTTCTCTGTTGAGAACATATTTCTTGTTTAACCTGACATCGCAAAGCAAAGACACCAAGGGCTAACACGGGCATATTTATCTTGTGAATGTCTACTTTAAGTACTAAAAATGCCAGTCAGTTGACTGATGGCAGGGAGGGGAGGATTAAGTCATCATGAAGCAGCACTTACGAGATGTAGACAAAAGTGTAGAATGTTCTGCTGGGTCTCACCTAAGTCAACTTAAACACATGTCTACGCCATCCAACATTTTAGAATAACATTGATACTAAAAATCAGAATTAAAAATCATTGTGCAAGTGACAACATAATTCAGTCTCAAAATATGACTCTGACGGCATGTGATGTCCTGTGATGACCATTTACCGTGTTTTCTTACGTCTTTCTTCCCATGCCTTGGCATGTTCCTTGGTTTATTTCAAGTATGACTTAATTTATGTTCTAATTTTTTGTCTTGCTTTTACAGTGAATATTATATATAGGGAGTGTCTGAATGGTTGGAAATAATTCTTGACATTTGTTCTTTTGCTTCTATTTTGTATAGTTCAAACTTAGTTTATTGCTGAAGTATAGGTTATAAGTTAGGCCACTATGAATTTTGTGGAATACTTTGTTAACTGTAAATTCGTTCAACTTTGATATTTTCCTTAAGAATTGGAATTTTTAAATAAAAGGTTAGGGTGGTGAAATGAAATATTTTCTCCTTTAGAAAATGGAGAACTCTAGAAGATGAAACTCTTTACAACTTGTTCCCTAAAGAATCAAAATTATAATAGTGTCAACTCATCTGAAAAGAGGAACATTCCATCCTGTCGGTGTATATTTGTTGTTGTTTAGTTGGAAAATTTGTCAAGTTATTAATTGCCCTTTGCCGAAACTTAGAGTGCTACAGACATTTTCTCCTTTTTGTTGATATCTAGATACCTATACATACCACGGATAACAGCGTGAGCACAGCATAAGGGTTTTTAAATTTTTATTTTTAATTGAACCATAGTACATGAAATATCATATTCGTTTCAGGTATGCAACATAGTGACTTGACATTTATATACATTACAATGCTCACCACAATAAGTGTAGTTACCGTCTGTCACTGTACAATGTTATTACAGTGTTATTGACTCCATCCTCTATGCTGTCCTTTACATTCCTGTGGCTTATTTATTTCATAACTAGAAGTTTGTAGATCTTAATCCCCTTCACCTACTTCTTCCATCCCAGCACCTCCCATGCTTCTGGCACCACCAGTTTGCTCTCTGTATTTATGAGTATGTTTCTGTTTTGTTTTTGTTTTCTCATCTGTTTGGTTTTCTAGATTCCACATGCAAGTGAAATCATGTGGTATTTGTCTGTCTGTGTTTGACTTATTTCGCTTAATATACTGCCTGCTAGGGCCATCCATGTACACAATATGTTTTTTCATTTGTATTCTTTCCATCTAGTCCTAGTAGCTAAAGCATAGATAAATCTTATATTCTGATTTTCCCACTCATTTCTGGATAAATTAATAAGTCTAATGTACTATTTTTAATTTGCATATATTTTCCAAATAGCAGATAATAAATATTTCATATTTTTATTGAGAATATTTTATCTCCTGTGAAATGTCTTTCTATATACTTTACTCGATAATTTATTGCCATGTTATTTTACCAGTTGGGGTGTCTCTGCATACAATACCAAGTACCTACACAATGTCTGTTATGTTTTGTGCAAATATTTTCTTCCAATCTCTTGCTTTAATCCTTAGTATTTGTTACTCCTTTTTGTTGCAGAGAGATTTCACATTTTATTTAGTCAAATTTGGTTATCTTTTTCTCTGAGATTTCTTCCATAGCCTCACATCTCATGGAAAGTTATCATTTTCAGGGCACCTGCGTGGCTCAGTCGGTTGAGTATCCGACTCTTGATTTGGGCTCAGGCCATGATCTCACAATTTGTGAGACTGAGCTTCGAGTCAGTCTCTGTGCTGACAGTGCAGAACCTGCTTGGGATTCTCTCTCTCTCTCTCTCTGTCTCTCTGTCTCTCTCTCTCTGCCTCTCCCTTGCATGTATGTTCTCTCTGCTCTCTCCCTCTCTCTCTCTCTCAAAATAAATAAATAAAATAAACTTAAAAAAAGGAAATTAAAAAAAAAAAGAAAATTATCATTTTCCCAGAGTACTGATATTCAACTTCACTTTCTGTTAGTGTTTCTGTTATTGATTTTGCATTTTTAATTCTTTAATGTCCCTAAGGTGTATCGTAGGGTCTCCAGTAAGTTTTAGAGAGGAATAAATTCTTTTTTTGTATGAATATAATTTATTGTCAAGTTGGCTTACATATAACACCCAGTGCTCATCCCAACAAGTGCTCTCCTCAATGACCATCACCCAATTAAGAGAGGAATCAATTCTTACTAGTCAATTATACCAGCCTAGTTGCTTATTTTTTTTTCCTCCACTATTACTTCTTGATGGCTTCTTTCCATATACTAAGATTTTGTATAAAATTGGTCTATTTCTTAGTGTTGTATTCATGTCCATTAATCTAATTTTTATGTTTGCAAAATTATTATGCTTTTAACTATGGTCTTATGCAAGTGGTAATATCAGCAAGAGCTTTCCTCTTTTTACCAGTGCTATATTCTTTTCAATTTATAAAAATTTGAACTTTATTTGAACTTTATTTAAGGATCACTTTATTTTTTAGAATTTTTTTTAAACCTTGGTCAGAATTTTGGATTTAGTGCAATCAAAAAATTAACTTGGGGGGAATTCCAGATTCCACTAATACCTGTGTCTAAGTGCTCATTCTCAAGTGGAATCTGTAAAGAGGTGGTTATGTGAGAAAGACAGGGAGAAAGAAGTGCGCAGGCAGGATGGAGAGCTCCTGGTTACCTGCTGCCAGAATTCACAGCATTGCCCTGTAGGTGGTGTTTTGAATTTCCAGAAAGCCTATAGCGTTCTTTATTCCTGCTTGCTTCTCTTCCTTTCTTCCTTCCTTCCTTCCTTCCTTCCTTCCTTTCTCTAGTTTTTAATTGTATCAAACATGCACACATAATTGAAGAGTAATGAAAAATGAAAGTCTGATAAAAAAAAAAGTCTGTCCCTTTCTATTTCATTTATTTCCCTCTCCCCAAAGGGAACCACTTTCAACTACGTTTACTTATTCTTTTGGTGTTTATATTTGTATCTCTAAATAATATGCTTCTATTACTATTTCTTGATTTTTCCATTTTGGGCATCATCTATTGATTTCCTTGTGCAGAAGGTGATGATTTAGCTCATTTTCAGCCCTTGCTGCCAGAGACAGGCACCACTCTTGTTCCTTCAAGAACTGTATTCATCCTCCCAGTACAGCTGAATCCTAATTTGAGTTACATCAATATGTAACGATTATATGCTTGTGGTTATGGAAATACCAATTACAGCAGATCCATGTTTTATATCAGGATTACTCTCCTATAACTACATAATTGTTTGGGGTTGTTAGTTTAATTTATACTTACAACCTATTCAATCCCAAATTGTCTAAATCTCCTCCCAAGAAATTTGGACCCATCAGGAATTCTGAGTTTCATGTTTCTGAAGAAATCTCTCCTATAGCCTACTATACCTAGTCTAGACAGATGGCCTCCCAGTCCAGTGCACAGCTGTCATCACAGAATTTCCCTTTGCTGTTATCCGGGGGTGCTCTCTGCCTCTGTCCTCTGTTGAATTTCAGGTTAGGATTCTAGAGTCTGTATCTTTTTCGCTTGACTTCCTTGTTTTGTTGTAAGGCATTTCCCTGTCTCTTTCTGAGAAAGATTATAGGAAATATTTTTTTAAGACTTTGTATATCCAAAAAAATGTCTTTATTCTACCTCATATTTGATTGATGATTTGGCTTGAGTATAGAATTCTGGGTTGAAAATACATTTTCCCCAAAAGTTTAAAGGTACTGTTCCATTATTTTTTAGTTTCCAGCGTCGCTGTTTAGAAGTCCAAAGCTTTTTTGACCTTAGGTACTTTGTAGGTGATCTGTTTCTATTACCCCTATCCCCAACCACCACAGTATGATGTCTTCTCTCTGAAATTTCTGTTATTCAGAATTTGAATTTAAAGTACTGGACTTCCAAATTCCTTTTTTAAATTGTTTTTCACCTCTTTCTTTCTTCTTTTTTAAAAAATGTTTGTTTATTTTTTCAGGCAGTGGGGAGAGGGGCAGAGACAGAGACAGAGAGAAAGAGAGAGAGAGCCCCAAGGAGGTTCCACCCTCAGTGTGAAGCCCGACATAGGGCTTGAACTCATGACCATGAGATCATGACCTGAGCCAAAATCAAGAGTCAGATGCTTAACTGACTGAGTCACCCAGGCGCCCCTGTTTCTTCTTTTGTACTTTATAGAAAAAGGTTTTTCATCCTCCTGCCTATGATATGGGTCCGTGTGCTGGACAGTAGGTGAAGAAAGAGGACTTGGAGGTCCACATTCCATATAAAAACATTAATCTCATCCTCCTCTTTACAGATAAAGTACCTCTCACCTGGTATAGAGTCAGAGTCTAGCCTGTCTAATGACCTGCTAAGGAAGGACAAAGGATGATAGGTCCTCTCCCTTCTTAAAAAGGCTTTAACCAAACTCTGTTTTTAGCCCCCACTATCACCTCCTTTTTCATAGGTACTCAGGCTTTAATTCTGATTCCTGGGTATTTATCAAATGGTGTAATTTAGGTTGTTTCTTGGCATTCTCTACTGTTAGCTTAAGATTCAATGTTTTAACTCCTTGCTAGGTTAGTAATCCCTTGTCCACTTGCTTTATAATTTCCAGAATTTTATTGTTGCTCTGTTCTCTCTGATCTTTTTCCTTGTCAGTGTATGCCTTTGTGTAAGTTCTTTGGGTAGGATTTTGGAAAGGAGCAGAAATAATGTTTACTTTGCCATTTTGTCCAGAATGTAGGGGTCATCTTTGAAAATAGAAATGTGTTTTCTGGAATAAATGGTAGATTAAGCTAAAAGCACTTAGCAGATATATTCATCAAAATAGCTACCTTTGCCTTAAAAAATAGAGACTGGAACATAAGACTGGGCTGTTTAAGTGGGCAAGTTTGGATTTGCATAGGGGATGGGGAGGGGTAAGGGTCATCTCTGATTGGAGAGCATGTCTAGAAGGAGGACAGGATAAAATGGCCATAGTGTAGTTTCTTTAGGCTGCAGTAAGTTAAAAGCAAACATCTCAGTTCTCATCTACAAATTTTACTATTGATGTTCACGGAAAGCATGTATGTTCCCCACCAGGAGTAAAAGCCTAAGCATTGCCTTGGTTGAGAATTCACTCACTGTGTGTCAGGCATCTTACAGAGTACTCCTTGAGATGGGTGGTGCTATGCCAATTTGCTTAGAGCTGGGAGTCCAGTTGACTCCCAGTATTGGAACTCCCATAGTTGACACCCAGTATTGAAACTAAGAAAATTTTTGTCATTGCACAGAAAACTGAAGACGTGTCTCCCTTGTTATCTTCATAGTCCTGTCTTTAAATGTGTCAAAAATCAGGAAGTTGCCTAAGTCAGTTTTGGTTTCAGCTTTAAATAATTCAGGGGTCTATTTCACATGTCTGGATTTTCATGTCTTTCTTTAAAAGTGCTTTCTATAAGCTTTTTTTGTTGCCGTTGTTGCTTATCTTATAAAATACTTTTAAGGAACTGAGACCACATCTCTTTTGCTCATTGGGCTAACCTTGTCCTCTCATATTGCCTGGCACATAGTAGGTGCTCACTAAACACTTGTTGAAGAAACGTGTAAGTCTGTCACAGTAGCCCATGCAAACGCACGTGTCTTGATTGATGTGCACAAGAACAGCAATCATAGCCTATTTTATGAATGTTACTTAAAAGCTAGCTAACAGGATGCCCGACTTGTTTCACACAAATAAAATAAGCCTAACGTTAGTGCCATCATTTGTATGCTGATGTATGTATTTTAGCTAATAAGATTGAGATATTTTATTATAATGTTAAAATCGAATTATGAACGCTCAACAGAAAGTTAGGATATTTAAAATTCTACGCATTTTATGGTTGTTGAAATTATTCTACGTGGGTATTGACAGTCTGTGCATAGGAGAATAGATCCAGTTATTCTTCAGGATAGAATTTTCTGCAATTTTGGACAGGAAGGGTCTATCTCTTGATTCCAATTATGACTGTTACCAATATCACTGTAAAGATTCAACTTTCCTTTTATCCAAAATAGAAGCTCTGAAATAAGGGAAATTTTAAATTCTGTTAATATTAAAAGGTCAACACCTTTAGCTGTTGATTCTACATAGCAATAAGCAGCATGGCTTTTTTGTGGAAGAGTTTATATTGGGGTAAATGTGTAAGAAATTTGATCAGATCCTGCTTTATATTTTGTTAGTTTTGTTTTACAAGGAGCCGCTGTTTGTCTTCTTTGATAGGCAAAATGTAAGATACTCATCATGAAATAAAAATTTTCATTGTAAATGAGTTTGTTTTCTTGGCCCTCCTTCATACAGCGAATGAAGAACATCTGGGGTGCCTGGGTGGCTCAGTTGGTTAAGCGTCTGACTTCGGCTCAGGTCATGATCTCTCAGTCTGTGAGTTCGAGCCCCAGGTCAGGCACTGTGCTGACAGCTCAGAGCCAGGAGCCTGCTTGGATCCCTTGCTCTCTCTGCCCCTCCCTTGCTTGTGCTCTGCCTCTCTCTCTCTCTCTCAAAAATAAATATTAAAAATAAAAAAGAAAAACATCTAATTCATTCTTTCTTGTGGTTCTGAGTAAAATTAGGCATTAATATTCTATCTCCTGAGTAATCAGAATAATACAGAAACTGGTGATAGAATAGTTGTGTGTGGTTTTATAGGATAGTTTTAGATCACATGATCTGTATATGTTTTCTAAGGAGTAGTACTTATAGTATTTTGAATACATAATCTGGTGAAATAAACTATGCATGGCAATTGTGCAAAATAATAATGTCTAATACCATGTTTGTAAAATAGTTTAAAATTTATAGAGTGATTTTGCATGTATTATTTACATCATTTAATGATCCCTTCCCCCCAGAAAGACCCTTATGAGGCAGGTAGTGTCATAACCATTTTATAGGTGAGGAACCTGACACTGGGAGTCATGAGATGTTTTGCTCAACTTTATACAGCTGGGGATGGAAGTTGGCATAAGTCCTCTGACAGTTGGCGGACTACCCTCTCTCCCACACCACATTTGCCGTCAGGACTCATATCAGTGAGCTGAGGAGCCAGACTTTTCCCTACATGTTCCTGTATCCAACTGAAAGGCAAAACGAAGCCCACCACTACTAAGAACAAAATTTTACTAGTGGGGTGGGGAATAGGGCTTACCTTTCTGAGACATACATGAGGCAGATGTTCGATGGATGTTTACTGAATTAAAATTGTTACTCTGGAACACCTGGGTGGCTCAGTCGGTTAAGCGTCCAACTTTGGCTCAACTCATCATCTCCCGATTCACGAGTTTGAGCCCCGTGTCAGGCTCTGTGTTGACAGCTCAGAGCCTGGAGCCTGCTTCAGATCTGTGTCTCCCGCTGTGATTCTGCCCCTCCCCTGGTCATGCTGTGTGTGTGTGTCTCTCTCTCTCAAAATAAATAAACAAATAAATACATGAAAAAAAATTTTTAATTGGTAATCTGCTCCCAAAAGAAAACCTGGTCACTGACTTTATAAACACTAAATCTTGAAGATGTCAGTCCTCAGACTGACTTAGTCACCTCTAGACTCTTTCACAATCTCTGGGGTATGTGACATTGGGGAAACCATTTTGAGACTCTTAAATATGAAAGCAAAACAGGAGGATTCTTTCTTTTTAGAACTTCCTTCCCCTTTCCAAGTTGTCTTCATTGTTCCTGATTTCACCTGCACAGAAGTGGTGGTGGTACAGAGTACAGCAGGACCTGCCTGTGGGCCTGTATCCCTGAGGGAGGCCCCAGGTGGGAAGAAACCCCAGGTACTCCTATGGTTTAGCAAGAAGCCATTGCGTATGTCACAGGGTCAAGGTCAGTTCTGAAGCCTGCATCTTAAGTATTCACAACTCTATAAATAGAGAAGAGTCTGGAAGAAAATGTTTTAGACTTATCCCTCGTTATTTTATAGAGTTACATATAGTAGCATTAGAAGATATGAATTTTTAAATTTCCATTCTGCATCATTTGACTTCTCTTCCTCCTCCTTCTTTAAAAGAAAGAGCATGTGTTGCTTTCATACTCAGAAAAAAGAGATTTCACAGTGAAAGAATTGGAACAAAAATTATTTAAAACCCCAAATAACACAGTAATGCACAGATATTAATGTTTACTTATGACTGTAGGCGAGACGGGTAATAAACTATTGATAGTGTATCAGTAAATGCACTGTTTATACTAATGGTTGCTGAACATCCTTTGGGTTTTTGAGTGAATTAAAAATCACAGAAGAGACAATAGCAAGTAGCGTATGCAGAGAGCTTACTAGACCCGGCACTCTTTGAAGAGCTTTCTGTGGATTGTCTCATTTAATTCTGTCCACCATCCCATGCAGAAGATATTTCTACCTGGGGAAGATAAGGTGGAGAGAAGAAATGTGACCTAAGCGGAGGTTTGAAAAGCACTCATCTATTAGGTGTTGCCCTCTCTCACTTCTGGGAATCCTGAAGGCAGTGAGGCAGTCCAGGCTAGACCCAGGGGTGGATTGCCAGTCTCCTACATTTCCCGGAGTGTCTGTGGAATTCGGAGCAGATTCTACAACTCTGAAAAGAAATAAACTGATTGCCTTTAACACGCTGAGAGATTAATAGGGTCGTCATCAGTTTCTGATGCTCCTTAGAAACCTCAATCACATCGCACTAATTTTTATTCTTTGTAGCATGATAGCCAGAAACGTCTCCGGTCCCAGATGACAAAGGAAGGTGTGGGAAATGGCAGTAAAGTCATGTTTGGAAAGCGCACCTTGTCTGCCCAGTGTTCTTTATTTTGGCAATCTGAATGGCAGACTTGTGATACACTTGAAACCATCTACCTCCATTTCAGAACTGGCTCTTCAAGTTCTCAGAATCTCTTATCAGAATGAAACTCAGCCAAGGTTAAAAGTGCCTGGTCTCTTTGCACTGTCCTACCCCCACTGTTCAAGAACTCCTGCTTAGCACCCTTCATTACTAAACGGTTTCTGCAGGCCCTTTCTTGCAGAGGCTGCTTGTGTGTGAGATAACCTTTTTTTAGCATCTTTTTTTTTCTCTCTCTCTTTACTATGATTATGACCACAGTCTTCAAAAGGAAAGAAAGGCTGTCCTCAGACATGGTAAGAGACACATGCTCCTTTCTGGGTATGCTTTATATTAATGTCTGTGTACAATATGAACAGAATATTGTAAATGTGCACTGCATTAAAATCCAAGTAGGTAAGGGAGCCACGATCACCAAGTAGGGGACATACACCATCAGGACAGTCCGTTGGTCCATGTTACTTATGTTTGTGTTTTAAAACTCAGAGCAACAAACTTTCAATTTATTTTATTTTATTTTATTTTATTTTTAAATTTTTGTTTAATGTTTATTTATTTTTGAGACAGAGAGAGACAGAGCATGAGCAGGGAAGGGGCAGAGAGAGAGGGAGACACAGAATCCAAAGCAGGCTCCAGGCTCCGAGCTGTCTGCACAGAGCCAGACGCGGGGCTCAAACTCACGAACTGTGAGATCATGACCTGAGCCGAAGTCGGACGCTTAACCAACTGAGCCACCCAGGCACCCCCAAACTTTCATTTTAATGCCTGAACATTTGCTTTTTAAAAATTATGATTTATCCAGGATTCATGTCATTCTCTTAGGTTCTCTTTAGAGGAGAGGTGGTTCGAGATCCTCTTGTAGGTCATAAGCATGATGATTGGGTGCTCACGCTGTTTTGTGACATGCGCCACCCTTAAACCTTGTTACGACGTCAGCACATTACCTGTCTGACGTGAAAAGAAAGAGATGGTTTGTCAGTATAACGAACCACCCCCCCAAATCATACTGTGATTTCTTATAGTCATAGGATTAGATGAGATAATTCATATAAAGCTTCCACAGCACTGTGTGGCAGAGAGTAAGTACTGGGTGTTTCTCTCACTCGGGTCGCCTGAGCTCAGTCATATAGAGGCATTGGTGTGTGAGCTGGGGGCTGCCTCTCTCTCCGTGTGGTCTTCATCCTCCAGGAGGCTGGCCTGAGCCTCCACGTGGCAGCTTCCATGTTCCCCACAGCAAGAGAGAGCAAGCCCCAGTGTGCTATGCTCTTCAAGCCTCTGTTTGCATCATAATTTCTACTGTCCTACTGTCCTCTTTCTTTCTTTCTTTCTTTCTTTCTTTCTTTCTTTCTTTTTTTTCTTTTTTTATTTTTCTTTTTATTATTTTTTTTATTTTTTTTCAATATATGAAATTTATTGTCAGATTGGTTTCCATACGACACCCAGTGCTCATCCCAAAAGGTGCCCTCCTCAATACCCATCACCCACCCTCCCCTCCCTCCCACCCCCCAAAAACCCTCAGTTTGTTCTCAGTTTTTAAGAGTCTCTTATGCTTTGGCTTTCTCCCATTCTAACCTCATTTTTTTTCCTTCCCCTCCCCCATGGTCTTCTGTTAAGTTTCTCAGGATCCACATAAGAGTGAAAACATATGGTATCTCTCTTTCTCTGTATGGCTTATTTCACTTAGCATAACACTCTCCAGTTCCATCCACGTTGCTACAAAGGGCCATATTTCATTCTTTCTCTTTGCCACGTTCTACTGTCTTCTTGATCAGAGCAAGTCTCATGGCCAAGTCCACATTGGTAGTGGCCAAGTCTCATGGCCAAGTCCACAAAAGGTAGACAAATAGACACAACTTCTTGCTGAGAAGTACAGCTAAGAATTTGTGGCCCTTTTTGTACAATCATGTGTAGTCTGCCTCTGGCAAAGTTTGTTCACATTTCTCCTATGCTCCCCTTCACCCTGGGATTCCCAGAAGTCTCATATTATGGCATCAGCTTCTAAGTCGAGGCTTATCCATGATCTGCATTAATCTGGACACAGATGGGACCCCTGCAGGTACAGCTCTTTCAATGTTTCCCCATACACACCTAACCTATAATGATGAAATAGGGAAAGGACAACCAAAATACGTAATCCATTAAAACAAAACCAGAGGCACATTAACAGGATACACAACAATCGCAGTTCCACGGCAATTCTATCCGGGTCCATGTTACTAGGTCCCTCCATTCCTGGGCCAGGGGGTGGTTGATTAAGACCCAGTTCTGCTTCTCAGGACTAGTTCACTGATATCTATTTTCTCCCCTGCTCTTGGCTCCACCTTCTGAAACAGTCCTCTTTTCCCATGAGAAATGGCTTATTTCTGCTTCTAAATAGATTCTTTAGCCTACTTTCTGCTCATAGAAAAGCAGGCACCCAGAGGCCTCTTTCCTCTGAATGATCTCTGTCTTGTTTCTGTATTTATCAGTAAAACTCTCTTTAAAAGCTGGGTTTCCCATGGGGTGCCTGGGTGGCTCAGTCGGTTAAGTGTCTGACTTTGGCTCAGGTCACGATCTCACAGTCTGTGAGTTCGAGGCCCGCGTCGGGCTCTGTGCTGACAGTGCAGAGCCTGGAGCCTGTTTTAGATTCTGTGTCTCCCTCTCTCTCTCTCTGACCCTCCCCCACTCATGCTCTGTCTCAAAAATAAATAAATGTTAAAAAAAAAAAAAAAAAACAAACAACCTGGATTTCCCAAGAATCCCATAGAGTCCATGCCCCTAAAACCACTTCCACATTTGTTTTCAAGACAGATCTCTGTTTACTTTGGGCTGAGTGTCAGGCTGCCATGAGGTAATAACACCTTTGGGAGTCTCAGAGCCCTTCTCTTGCCCAGCTGAGAAGGCCTTCTAGGCACCACATTAAATTTTACAAAGGTCTTTACTCTGAAGCCACTTCTTAGTATAAAAATCTTTTCTTCCAGCTGAAGAGACTAGAGGTAAACGGTTTTATTTTCCAAACTCATGAATTCTGGCTCTTCTCTGTTTTCTCTACATAATGCTTACTAATTAGATCACTCTGTTTTCTTGGTTTTTTGTTTTTTTAAGCTCATGTCTCCCTTGCAGAACCTTATATGCAGCTAGAAGCACTCAACGGACATTTTCAGCCTTTTGCCTGGAGAGCTTTGCAGCTGGATCCAACATTCACTGTGTGCATTTTCGATCTTTTGTGCTGCCACAGACGGTGGCTTTGCCCATTGTCTTGCTGCGACATCGTAATGTGTGCTGTCTTTCCCCTGACTGCTGCAGTTTCCTCATCACCTTCCCCACCTCCACTAACATTTTGCATGCCATTTTCCCAGTTTTTGCTAAATGCTACCTCACTGCTTTTCACCCACTGTCTGGTCCCAAAGCCATTGCTGAATGTTTTAGGTTTTTGTTACCACAGTGTGCTACTTCTAGGTACCAGTTTCTGTATCAGGTAGTTTTTGCTGTGTTGCACTGGGGCTCCCCATGGCAAAGCCCTTTTGCACAATGCTTTCCAAGATGCTACTTACATCATCGTATTTGCTAATGTCCCAGTGGCCAAAGCAAGTCCCATAGCCACAAATTTGAGGAGTTGAGAAATAGTCTATATGTCTTGACTGGAAGAGCTGCACAGAATGTGCAGTGAATGTTTGTTTCAATCTTCCACAAAGAATATGTACAAATTTGGAGAAAGAGAATGGGGCACTTGGGAGGTCGGGTCAAGAAAATAGCATGTGAGCGGACGGTCATCACATCATGGAAATGATGACTATGTGGTATTAAATTAGTAAAATTAATAGCAATTATTTATCAAGTTTCCTTTATTGAGGTTCCAGTATATGCCAGGCTCATGAAAATGCTTTATATATGGTAGAATATTTTTGCTATCAATGGAAATGTCTATTCCATAAGAGTTCTCCCCCCTTGCTAACAGCCATCTCTTCACCATTATTTGTAGGTTACTTAAATACAATGAGCGTTTCTTTCCTTATCTTTAAAACTGAGGTATGGTGCAAGATAGTCACTAAAGTCTTTTTCTGCTTCTCTGATTTTATCTGACATAATTATGGGGTTGATTGAGGAGGAAACACAAATAACTTCCCTTTATCCATCTGATTTCCATACCAATGGAAATAGAAGGAAAAAGCACCCAGAGGCCAAAGTGTTACTTCTGTTATCAATAAATACCAGGTTGGAGGAAGTGGCTTCATTGGTGGGGAACTCTGCTGTATGTCCTTGAACCTAGAATTAGATGGACTTGCCCTCCGCAGCAGCTGACCTCTACACTCCCACCCGGGAGCAGAGCAAAACAGAACACCAGTTCTCGGTTCTCGGTGGTAAGCCGACTTTCAAAAGGAAGAAGGAAGAACAGCTTGGGCTACCATGGGCAGCTTCTCCTTCCAGATTCACCAACTGGATAAGCAACTCTGTGCCTCTTGGCTGGCGGAGGTGGAGAGAGATGTCTACAGGGAGGGAAATGTCCAAGTGATGACAAATGTTTCTTCTTAACAACACTTAATACCACATACCCTGCCTCAACCCCTTTTTATTTATTTATTTAAATTCAAGTTAGTTAACATACGGTGTAGTCTTGGCCTCAGGAGTAGAACCCAGTGATCCATCCCTTACATATGATACCCAGCGCTCATCCTTAATGCCCATCACCCATTTAACCACCCCCCCTCCGCCTTCAGGAACCCTCAGGTGGTTCCCTGTATTAAGAGTCTCTTAAGGTTTGCCTCCCTCTCTGTTTTTATCTTATTTTTCCTTCCCTTCCTTTATTTTCACACAGCTTCTGCACAGGATTGAGTGGACAGAACATGAACATAGGATCTGGACAGATGTGGGCTTAAATCCCAGCCTTCTTAACTTACTGATGGGCTGAATTGGATAAGGAACTTAACTTTTCTGGGATCCAGTTCCTAGTCAACTGAAAATGTTGTTACCTTCCTCACAAAGTTATTGTGAAGATTGTTGATGGACTGCGTATCAGTTGTCTGGTACACAGACGGACTCATATTGGACACTCAGCTTGTCACTGACATTAGTTTTTCCTTCCTTTCTTTACTTAGTAGGTTTGCTTCCAGAGGGGCTGCTGACCCACGTGTAGCTTACCGTTGCTAAATGCTTGGCTTTTATCTAATTTCTTACCAAATTTCTGCTACAACCTGTAAAGGGAATGAGAGGAATATCAGTGGCAGTATATACATGGAAATATCTGAGGAAAGGTTTGACATTTTAACCCTGAGGCAAGAGAAACATTTGGAAACAAATGAAAGTGTATCACCACAGAGTTCAAAGATGTTAATAATGCCAATTGTATCCAGTATCCTCTCTTTAAGGAATGAAATACATCAATGCATTTTTTACAAATGTGTATTTATTTTTGAGAGAGTGCGCACACGTGAGCATGCACGCGAGCAAGTAGAGGAGGGGGAGAGAGAGAGGAGACACAGAATCCCAAACAGGCTCCAGGCTCTGAGACATCAGCAAAGAGCCAGACGCGGGGCTTGAACCCACAAACTGAGATCATGACCTCATGACCCAAGCCCAAGTCAGATGGTCAGTGGACTGAACCACCTAGACACCCCTATCAATGCATGTTAGAAGAGGATTTCCAACAAAAAAATGAGTGAGCACCTTTCACATTTGAAGGGAGAGTTTCAATTAAGTAAATGTCACTTACATGGAAAAACCTGCATTGATGATGTTGGATAACTGAGATTTTTCTGTGCGGGTGTAAAAACTGTCAACTAAAAATAACAATTTGTTTCCTTGAAGAATTGAAGAGGAGTAAACAGCCAACAGGATTAGAATCAGTGGCTCATAGGACTTTGTCTACGAGAAAGAGAATATGAAAAAAACATGTAAAAATTCTGTGAGATTGTCCTTTAACCGACATTATGAGTTGGGAAAGAAAAGGTCATTAATGATTCTCAAAAACTCGATCGGTTTTCCTTTTTTAAAAAATACCCCATGGAATAGTTATAAAATATGAAAGTTTAATCAAAGATATATTGGACTCAACATTTATTCCCCTTGATGTTTTCTTTTGTCTTTCCTAGGCACAAGTTTGGTTCACATTCCAGGGCCAAAGCCAAATCAGTCATAGGATACAGCAGCTGTTTTTGTTTGTAAATGCTAATACAGATAAGACTGGAAAAACTTGTACGGATGATTTGAACCTTGATCCTGGAGTGCTCTTCTCTTCACTCCCTCCCTTACCAAACTCATTCGTTAGGTTTTCCTCTGTTATCACTTTCATGCTCCTGACTGTAAAACTCGTATTTCCAAGTATCAGTGCTTCGTTATTTCAAGCACTTATGTCAGTCCTAACTACAGTGAATCAGTTATAAGAGAATTATCTACGAGTGTTAATTCCGTGGACTTTTGGCAAGTTGTGATGAGTTACTCTTGCCTGATAGAGTAACAGAGGCTCTAATAGCCAAAACATTGCAGTGTTGTTGGGGAAACTCTTGATGTAAGGAAATTATTATGAGAAAGAAGGTGATGGTTCTAATGGTGAAAAGATTTTCATGTGTTCATGTGTTCATTCAGATCTAGGTTATTAGATGCTGATAATTGTTGCAGCTACAAAACCTCAACTAGGGAAGGGGATACGGTCTGAATGCTCGTGTCCTTCAAAATTCACATGTTGAAATCCTAATCCCCAGTGGGACTTTGGAAGGCATTTAGGCCATGAGGATGAGGTCTGAATGAATGGGATTAATGCCCTTATAAAATCAGCCCCAGAGAGTTTGCTTGGCCCTACTGTATTGTGAGGACTCAGTGAGAAGACAGCCATTTATGAACCGGGAAGCAGGCCACACCAGGAGCCTTGCTGGCTCCCTGATCTCAGACTTCCAGCCTCCAAAGCTGCGAGAAATAAATTTCTGTTGTTTATAAGCCACCCTGTTTGTGGTGTGTGATAGCAGTTCAAATGCACTAAGACAGGAAACAGTTCCCAGAAGATTAAAGATTTCAAAGTGTTCACTCTAAGTCTCTGGAAAAAGAAGCTAGTGTAGCTTTTGTGGTCACATTTTCTGGATTCAGGCCTCAGCTCCACATTTATGAAATTTGTGATTTTAAGCAAGTTGTTTAACTCATTAGGCCTCAAGTTTCCTCCTCACCTGTAAAAACAGGGATGACAATAGGGCCTCACAGGGATTGCACAGTGCTTCGTGCTGTGTTGGGCACTCTACAAATACCTGATAAATGTTAGCCATAGAGCAGAATGCAGATGCAGATTTGAATACAGGAGTGGCTGCTTTGATGTACAGTGTGTATCTGCAGAATGCATTCAAAAGCATATTGCTGGAAGTAAAATCCCCACTGGCTGTTTATTGGCCAGGCATATCAGACTGCCCTCGCTTCAGACACTGGCCAAAAAGTATGATTGAGGGAACTGAAAAGCAAAGATTTCAGGGAGCATCAAATGAGTAGAGTGATTGAAAAGTGGAGACTATCTGCTCTTTTAGATTAGATTCTCCCAAAATGCTTTGGAAAAACTCTTGGCTTTGCTTTAGAGAGGAAACACGACATTTATTATTATTTCTTCTAGGCTCAGAGTTTTATAATTGTAATCCATCTTGACTCCCACTCCTCAGACTCTGAAATTGTGCTTTGAGTGAACCCCAAGAAATTAAACAATTGTGTTCTTGCCAATGCACTTTGGATCCAATGCAACTTTTTGTTTTAGAGCAGCAGCAAAAAGATAAGACCTTTTAGGAACTCTTTCTATTTTAGCCTATAATTTTCAGAAGTTCAAAGAATGATCTTTACCTCTTAGTTGTGCCATTTTTTTTTTTTTTAATCAGGAAACAGAGCAGAATACCAGGTTTTACTCATTTGAGTGAAATTATTTGTGGATCTGAATCCACCTGTTTGGGAAAGTATACTTGTTGCTGATTAAGGGTTGTGTTCCTATGGTGTGTCTGGAAAGGTGACTGCTAACTTACTATGACATAGGACCTATGGGACTCCTGGCCCCACCAGATGTCTGTGGTGCCGCCTGGACAGGAGGGACTGGACAAGGTGGCCAAGAAAGGAGTGTTCAAAGCAACCATACAGGGCCGTGCAGACTGCGCCCCATACCCAGATGATTCACCGCAGAGAGAGACTAGAATTCCATCCCATGCCCAGTTTGCCAGATGCTGTGCCCTGGTGTAGGGCTGCATCACTCAGAGAAGGGGGCACTCTTCTAGCATTCACGAGGATGTCATATGGTCCCTGCGCAAAGGCTCATGAAGGTGCCGTATGGACCAGTGGTGGGCCTAGGCATAAAGACACATTCTGATTTGTAATCATCACTTTATGTTTACAAGACTTAAAAAATTGCTCTAAAACCAGGACTTAGGAACTATAGATTGTACAATCTGAAAATAAGACCATGGGCACTTCATTATTGCAGTAAGGAGTCATTACTCAAAAGTCCTCATTTGGAACATCTATCTTGGGGCAGGATCTTTTTAGTTTCATTAATAGCTATAACTGTATACAAAGCCTATGTGTGTGTATGTGTCTCTCTTTCTAAATGTGTTTTATTTAGTTCCTATTGAAACAAGAATCCTAAACTTTCTGAACTCAAGTAAAGAGAAATAAAGTCTCTAAAACATTTCTTTGTCATAACTACAGAAAGGACGGCCGTTCTGTGCTTTTGGGTTTGTTCCCCTCCTGAAATCTACAAGTTGAGTTTCATAATAAACCTCACATGGTTGGTACATTGCCCTGCGTGGAATTGTGTATTCCCATGTCTGAAGTTTCTCACTGCTTGCAAAGATACTTTAACATATTGCTGTGAAACAAAGAAAGGTTTTGTTTTCTGGTAATAGGCGAAATTTGCTTAATGTATATATTGCTTAATGTATAATGTATAGATTATATAAAGACCTTAAAAATTTTTTTTAATGTTTATTTATTTTTGAGAGAGAGAGATAGAGCACAAGCAGGGGAAGGGCAAAGAGAGAGGGAGGCACAGAATCCAGAGCAGGTCCAGGCTCCGAGCTGTCAGCACAGAGCCCAATGTGGGGCTTGAAACTACAAACTGTGTATAGTCCTGAGATCAGGACTTGAGCCGAAGTCAGACACTTAACCGACTGAGCCACCCAGGCACCCCTATAGAGCTCTTTTAAATTGATTCCCTCTTTAAAGTTCTTATCTCCAAATACAATTGCATTCTGAGGTGCTGGGGTTAGGGCTTCAATATGTGAATTTGGGTGGGTTATACAATTTAGCTGTAACCATGTATGAACAGGTTTGTTCTTGTTCCCCTTAGAATAAGTAGGCGTAAAGTTTTTCTTTTATGATCAGAAATATAACCATGTTGTGTTTACAGAAATATGACCATGTGTTGTGTTTACAACGGTTCCCTTACAGGCAAGTAGGAACTTTCATAGTTGTTCTTTGTAGCACCGAGTATACAGACTATGTATGTATTATACCCCCCACTCATTGACCTTTGGAGGTATGCAGAGACCTACCTTCTGAATCTTTCATTTCCTGTCTTTCTGAACCTTTCCCTATTGAGTTTGTTCAAGATTGCCCCAACCTGCTATTATAAGTTGTCCAGAACTGCATTATATTCATGAATAAAAAACTGCCATGATAATTATCTATGGAATGGGTCACAAGTTTGGGTGTGGACTGGCATCACCTGGAGATCACCCTAAATGTACTGAGTCAGAAACTCCAGGGGACCAGGCATCTGTACTGTTTGCGGCTCTCCGGAAGAGTCTCTCGCTTCCTAAAGTGTGAGAACTACTGAGCTACCACCACTTCTCTGCTCCTATATATTTTTGTACATAAGTTCTATCTAACTGCCCAATGAAAGAAGGCTTAGGAAACTTCCCCTTCCTTCCCTGTGGGATCTTGTTCTCCAGACAGATGATATGCATGCCTGAAAAAATTAGAAGACATAAGCAGATTTCTGGTAGTTGGTCATAAAATTTCTTTGAATTCTTCATCTCTTTGTGAATCAAAGCACATTTTAGCATTATTTTAGCAACTTTATGAATACAGTTTACTAAAATTTGTTACATTATTCTTCATCACAGTGAGATAGGACAGTCAATAGAATTGTTTGATTTTCCCTTCTTGTTTTCCCTAGTTTCATTTTTAGGATCTCACAGTACAGAATCAAGCCACTGGATGTGTAGGTTAGTTTGAAGTTGTTTCTGTACCTGCTTCTATATTTTGGTGTGACTACAGCAAGGAATACATTTTAACCTTTTGGGGGACAGTCTTAGAAATAGCTTCTTGGTTGACATTTTTTTTCTATTTTTGTTTTTTCTAATTTTTTTTTTTTTTATTTATCAGTTTTGAGAGAGAGAGAGGAAGCATATGAGTGGCGAAGGGCAGAGAGAGGGGGACAGAGGGTCCAAAGCGGGTTCTGTGCTGACAGCAGAGAGCCCCCTGTGGGGCTGGAACTCACTAGTCGTGAAATCATGGCCTGGGCCAGAGTCGGATGCTCAACTGACTGAGCCACCAAGGTGCCCCGTATTTTTGTGTTTTCTAAATTTCTTTTTTCTTTTTAATTTTTCCAAGTTTTTATTTAAATTCGAGTCAGTTAACATACTCAGTGTAATATTAGTTTCAGGTGTAGAATTTAGTGATTCATCACTTGTGTTTGCCACCCACTGCTCATCACAAGTGCCCTCCTTAATACCCATCACCTGTTTTACCCATCCCCCTGCCCACCTTCCCTCCAACCCTCTGTTGTCTATCGTTAAGAAGCTGTTTCCCGGTTTGCCTCTCTTTCCGCCCACCCCATGTTCATCTATTTTGTTTCTTAAATTTCACATATGAGGGAAATAACATGATATTTGCTTTTCTCTGACTTGTTTTGCTTAGCATAATACTCTCTAGCTCCATTCACGTTGTTGCAAAAGGCAAGATTTCATTCTTTTTGATGGCTGAGTGATACTCCACTGTGTACATAGGCCACATCTTTTTTATCCATTCACCAGTCGATGGATACGTGGGCTCTTTCCATAATTTGGCTGTTGTTGATTGTGCTTCTATAAACATTGGGGTACATGTATGCCTTCAAATCAGCATTTTTGCATTCTTTGGGTAAATACCTAGTAGTGCGATTGCTGGATCATAGGGTAGTTCTATTTTTAACTTTTTTCGGGCACCTCCGTACTGTTTTCCAGAGCGACTACACCAGTTTGCATTCCCACCAACAGTGTAAAAGGGTTCCCCTTTCTCTGCATCCCCACCAATACCTGTTGTGTCCTGTGTTGTTGCTTTTAGCCATTCTGACTAGTGTGAAGTGATATCTCATTGTAGTTTTGATTTGTATTTCCCTAATGATGAGTGATTAGCATCTTTCTTTGTGTCTATTAACCATCTGTATGTCTTCTTTGGAAAGATGTCTATTCATATCTTCTTCCTATTTTAAACTGGGTTATTTGCTTTTTGGGTATTCAGTTTTATAAGTTCTTTGTATGCTTTGGATACTAACCCTTTACCGGATATGTCATTTCCAAATATCTTCTCTCCTTCCAGAGGTTGCCTTCTAGTTTTGTTGTTTCTTTCCTTTGCTGTGCAGAAGATTTTTATTTTTATGAAGTCCCAATAGGTTATTGTTGCTTTTGTTTCTCTGGCTCAGGAGTCATATCTAATAAGAAGTTGCTATGGCCAATGTCAAACAGGTTACTGCTTGTGTTCTCTGCTAGGATTTTGGTTGACTTCCTTGTAGTTTTCCTAATGCTTGCTCCCTGGCAGAAGACCTCTGGGTCAGTGGGAGTAACTCATCTGGGGTGGGTTGGGTCAGGCTAGGTGGGCAGGAAGGCAAGGTAAAGACCACCTTCTTGTCTACACCCCCATAGAGAATCTTTAATTCTCCACACTGTTTCTTTCTGTCTCCTTACCTGATTATGGACTTGAGCGTTCAAATGAACTTAGGCCTTCACTTGATTTAGAATCCATGCCTTTATGGTTTTGAGGTCTTGAGAAGGAATGACTAGCTCTAAACATCTTCCTCCAAGGCCATTTTCTGTGTGATCAAAGTGTGTTTTTCTCTTCATATTATGAATGAGATGATTCCCCCCCAGTAGCATTTTATTGGCTTTAGGGTAGTAATACAGAGCATGGGACCTGTCTAGGACTAGTGGTAAACCAACAAACAGATTCCTGATGTTGTGGTGTGTGTTGCTTTACCTTAACCACCCAATTACCTTCTACAGTAGTGCCAACCAATTTTTGGCCAGAAAGCAAGGATGACACCTATTATTACCTTGGTCATCAAAATTCATCCATTCTCTGTACTGTCTACCTGTTGCATAGTAGACTGTATTAGATATTAACTTAAGCAGATAGATACATCTTAACTCCACACCTTCTAGCTGAAGTTCTTTTCCCAGGTCACATCAGGTGTTAACTGATTGCAATGCATGTGTCTCAAAGAAGGACCTTAAGGAATTAGTCCTTCAAGCAAATAATATTTATAGTCTTGTGGGATTTTATTTAATTATAAAATCTACATGGGCATCGTAAAAATTTTGGAAAACCCAGAAAAGCACAAGGGAGTAATTAAAATCTTTCATGATGCCACAATTCAAAGAAAACAACTATTAACATTTTGACATAGATTACTTAAGTCTTTGTTTCAGGATGTGTGTGTGGTTGTGCACAGGCTCTTCCCTTTACCTACCTTGTCTACCTGAGATGGTATTTACACTCCCATACTGTTAGCCTCCTGAACTGCCATTGTTTATCAGCCAATAGCTCATTTTTACACATTTAAAATATTTCTGAATTTCTGTAAAAACTGCATGGTGAGGGACATACTTGCAGCCATGAGCTTCACACACTCTTGGCATGTAGCCTTAGAATAAATATATATGTGACAAAACAAATACACATTTTAAAAGCTTTTGATACAATTGCTAACCTCCCGTCCAGAAAGATTCTATCAATTTTCTCTCCTACCAGCATTTTTTCGGAGTTCCCAGAATCCTCACCAATTTTTAAACATCATCATCATTTTTTTTTTTTTTAAATCCTGCCAACTTGGTGGGGAAAAAAAATCTCAGTGGTTTAATTTGCATTTCCTTGTTTAGTAGTAAAGTCCGTCCTGATTCACTTTTATATATTTCCTGAAGAAGTTTCATGTAGTGGTAAGTGGGACTGCTCTGGGGCCCAGCTGTTCACTTCCTGGCACCCAAGGGTAGGTTCCTTAATCTCCCTGCGCTCACTCACCATCTCTGATAATGACAACACTTAGTTCATGGAGTCTGTATGAAGAGTGAAGAGAGTATCATGTGACAAGTGCCTAGAAAGCACTTGGCATTACAGTAAGCACCTGATACATATCAGCACCTCTTATGTTCTCGAGCATTTGTATTTCTTCGTGTAGGAGTTGCCTTTTCATTTTCTTTGTCTGGGCAAGTGGTTTGGTTTTGTTTGGTTATGGCAGAAGGTTTTAATGTATTAAGTAGGTTAACCCATTACCTGCCATATATTACAATTTCCCCCAATTTGTGGTTTGTTTTTAAATTTTGTTCAAAGTGAGGAAATATTTGGATATTAGGAAATTCAAACTATGGGATGGCATCGTTTTGGTTCAGCCTAGGTCTTTTTTCTGCCCCTCAGTCCTGCCTCTGGAAGAGTCACTCCCCTATCACTGGGGAGATCGGGTATTAACTTTTGTCACCAGATAGCAGAAATGGCATTTTAAGCAGGATAATTTGTTATATTAAAAATCACCATCTTAGGGGCGCCTGGGTGGCTCAGTCGGTTGAGCGTCCGACTTCGGCTCAACTCGCGGTCCGCGAGTTCGAGCCCCGCGTCGGGCTCTGGGCTGATGGCTCAGAGCCTGGAGCCTGCTTCCGATTCTGTGCCTCCCTCTGTCTCTGCCCCTCCCCCGTTCATGCTCTGTCTCTCTCTGTCTCAAAAATAAATAAACGTTAAAAAAAAAATTGAAAAAAAAATCACCATCTTGGAATAAAACTTCTGCTTGATTTGTATAAATAATGCTTATGGAAGATGAGAGGCTATGGTTAATATTTCACCCATTTCCCATTTATCACTAAATCTAACTTGTCAGCATTCCATGGTGAAATAAAATTAATTACTTCAATTTGGGAGAAGCTTTTAATTTGAGATCAAGATGCCTCAGAGATGGAGTATACATTACATGCTACTATGTTTTCCTTCTTTTCTGCAGATTATACAGCAGAAAGAATCTTTGTAGCCACAAAATCTTGTTCATGAGGGGAAAATGTTCATTATTTTGGCATATATACATGCAACTAAAAATTAAAATTTTTCACTTCCTGGAAAAAAATGTGGACATAGAGAACATTATTTTAACTTGCTAAGTAGAAAAATAATCAGAACCACCCTATGAAAACATGGAAATTCTGCTTGAGCTGCTGACTTGTTTCAAAAAGCCATTTAAAGTGGCAAATATTGCTACTGTGTGATCGTTAAATGGGAGTGTGTTATATTATTGCTACGAGGGTTATGTATGATTGAAACTTCCCATATAAAAAAATTTTAAGTAGTTGTGTTAATGACGCTTAACCACTAAGGACCTTGGGGAAAACTGAATGTCTTTCATTTCTGACTCTTCATCTGGTTATGCTATGTGATTGCTGTCTAGATGTGTGTCGTCTTTCTGCTCACCTCTCTACTTATTAAACTTACATTAAACACTTAACTGCTTCCTTATCTCTTCACTTTTAATATCTTCCATCAGAATATATTCTCAGATTTTTTCCTCCCAAACACTCAAACTGAAGTATGTATCAATGAACAGAGGAGCAAGGGAATTTCAACTCTCAAATTCTGTACTGCCTTATTAGATTTTAGTCTTTATTTTGTTGTTTTACTCAAGTGTGTTTTACTTTTATAACATTTTTAAGAGAAAAAAATTTAAGTCATGATTTATATGGTAACTTTTAAGAATCGTCAGGATGTATGGGATTGGGGATGCTTACTGGTGCTGAAAAAGACAACAAACATCAAACAAACAAAAAACCAGAGGGCACTTAGAGCTAGCCCCACAGCCTTGTAAGTAACCTTGATTGTCCTTATTTAAACATTTTTATCCTTCCAAATCTTTTCTTATTTTTCCTTATTCTCTGTCTGTTTTGATTTGCAATTATTGGAAAACATAAAGCAAGAAAAAGTGATTGGTTCTCAATGCAATCTAAAATTGTAAATTGCTGATTGAGTTCTGGGCACCTGTAATAATGAACTGCACATGCTTTATGGGCTATAAAGTATGACTGTGTTCATGCCTCTCTGTCATATTAGTCCTTTACTTGTAAGCAACATGTCAGAGAATATTTAGCTCCTTTAGCGTGTTAGTTACCCACACCCAGCGATAAAGAATTGGAAGTGCTGTGCAGAACATTTCTTTATTTTAAGCTTCAGTTCTCTCGATGCAAATATTGGACTCCTCTGGAGGAATTTAACCCCAGTCTCTACTTGCAGGCAAAATGAAGGACCGGCTGGCCGAACTTCTGGAGGTAACCAAGAACTATGACCAGCAGTTCCCAGACGGGGACGACGAATTTGACCCGCTCCATGAGGACATGGTGTTCGAGACGGACCACATCCTGCAGTCCTTGTACCGAAACATCCAGGACCTTCAGGATGAAAACCAGCATCTGATGACCGACGTGAAGCGGCTGGGGAAGCAGAACGCCCGCTTCCTCACGTCCATGCGGCGCCTCAGCAGCATCAAGCGGGACACCAACACGATCGCCAAGGACATCAAGGCGCGGGGCGAGAACATCCACCGCAAGCTGTGCGCGATGAAGGCACTGAGCCAGGAGGCCGAGGCCCAGCACGGCGCGCACTCAGCGGTGGCGCGCATCGCGCGCGCGCAGTACAGCGCCCTCATGCGCACCTTCCAGCGCGCCATGGACGAGTACAACCAGGCCGAGATGAAGCAGCGCGACAACTGCAAGATCCGCATCCAGCGCCAGCTGGAGATCATGGGCAAGGACGTCTCCGGCGACCAGATCGAGGACATGTTCGAGCAGGGCAAGTGGGACGTGTTCTCCGAGAACTTGCTGGCCGACGTGAAGGGCGCGCGGGCGGCCCTCAACGAGATCGAGAGCCGCCACCGCGAGCTGCTGCGGCTGGAGAGCCGCATCCGTGACGTGCACGAGCTCTTCTTGCGGATGGCGGTGCTGGTGGAAGAGCAGGCCGACACGCTGAACGTCATCGAGCTCAACGTGCAGAAGACCGTCGACTACACCGGCCAGGCCAAGGTGCAGGTGCGCAAGGCCATGCAGCACGCGAAGAAAAAGCCCTGCCGGACCGTCTGCTGCTTCTGCTGCCCCTGCCTCAACTAGCAGGTTGGCCCCGGCCACCACACCACACCGGCGACCGAAATGGCTGGGAAGCACACTGGGGGAGATTTGGGGGCCCTCTGCACCGGAGTGAGTTGCCCCAATCCTTCTGGACCTCTGTCCTCAGAGGAAGAAAAAATCTTGAGGTGCGAGAATTCCAGCCCAGCTTGTGTTTGGGAGGATGGCTGATGCCATCCAGTGTTTCTTCAGTAAAGCAGATCCCTACTGAAGTTGGGTGAGGTCATTATGTGGCACATGGCACGCTTTTCCTCTTAACGGAAGCCAAATAAGGAACTGACGTTGCAGCTTACCGTGTAGGCTAAATGTCCAAGGCACCAACGCTTCCTAATGAAACTCTAGGAGGAAGTCGGTTCTGCATCGGCTGGTGATGCGGCTGATGATGGCATGAATTCATTATCGAAACTTAAAATTCATTTACCTTATCCTGAAAGTCCCTTGGTTCTGTCCAGTTTCACAGGACATCGATCTTGGGGAAAACCGTACATCTTTCATTTCTGATTCTTCGTCTGGTTTATCCTGTGTGGTTCCTGCCTAGATGTATATCTTCTTTCTGTCCACCTTCCCTACTTATTAAAATCATATTTAACACTCATTATTTCCTTATGTTTTTCACTTTTAATATCTCCTGTCAGGATATATTTTGGATATTTTTAAGCACTGAGTTTTGAACAAGCACTCAAATGGAAGTATGTATCACTCACATTTTATATATTTTTCATAAATAATTTAAAACGTATCTTTTTACTTGATAATACAAATACACATAAATATATAAATGTAAAGGACTAATATTAATGCATGTACACAATGACCAATTAGTTTAACTTGACTTTTGTAAATATGGTCTATAAATATCCAGAGCAGCACTTTTACTGGTCGTTGGTATTGGTTTGCTTGCTTGAGTTTACCTGACTCCCATCTCTGTGATCTAGTTTGTGTCACAATTTTCTTTTGAACCCCTCTGCGTTGGTTATGGTGGTAGAGACAGGCATCAAAGGCTAAAATGCATACAGAACTACAGATAATAAAACAACATTCTTGAAACTATTACTTTTGTTTTACTGTGGACCATTTCTTTTGTGTACTGAAATGGAGTAACTTAAAATAAAAATCTTTTTTTCAATTTAGTTTAATAAACATTACATTATAATAACCCCTTTGTGTGTTTGTACCTTGACTGTTTAAATCTTACTTTTTCAATTATTCTTCTTAAGAATTCTTCTACTGGCTGCATTAGGCTGCAACATCTGCCTGGAACTCTGATTCAAAGGGGACAAAATGAAAAAGAATTAGCTTGTGGGTGTCTAGCTTTCTGTCCTGAGTTACTTAAAATAGCTTAGCAAATCGTCATGTTTTAGAAATTTGGTTTTGTTGGCAAACTTTGTAATGCCCTTACCCACATTTGCCATATTTCCTGTTTCTCTTTGGAGTCAACTCTTAACTGTTTTTATGTCATTGTTTAATACAGGAGCAAGTTTACTCAGCAGCCAAAACTCTCAGGTCCTGCAGACAGTGAAATTTTTAAAGGAATAGAAGGAAGAGTGTGTGAACTCTTTGAAACTCGCTGACTAACCTGCAGATGCCCATGAAAATCTAGCCCTGCGCCTAATTTTAATTTCGTGGTTAAATACGAGCATTGTGGAAACCAAGTTCCGCTGGGTTCCTCTCAGATGCCTCCAACTTTCTTTCTCAGCTCACCCAGGGATATGTTTCACCTTTAACTGAATTTCCTTTCCCTAAGGGAAAAAAGTCTTCACACAGCTCCATTGCTCTGTCTTTCATTGTAGAGACGCGATATTATGAATACAAACCGCCAGCTAGTTTTCTCAAGACAGGATAGTTCATGAATGTGACTTGTTTAAGCTCATAAAGCATTTTCTTTGCCTAGAACTAGTCATAAAAGTAAACGAGTTTGCAGGCTGTGTGTCTTTTTTAATTCCCCAAATTTCACATTGGAAAATTAGGTAAAAAATACAGTTTCATATACTAAGAGATTAGTGAACTGTTGCTTATGACAAGGTAAGAATTTTTCTTCCTGCTTATTAGTAACTCTCTGAGTGTCACATAGTAGTTAAGAGCACTGATTCATGACCCCACTCGCTCAGTTTAAATCCTGACCCTGTCACACACTAGCTGTTAAGACTTGGGCACATTACTTAACCTCCTTGTGCTTCAGTTTCCTCATCTGTAAAATGGACATCATAGGAGCTACTTCATACAGTTGTTGTACAAAGTAAACGCTATTTATGTTAATTATTGTTATGATATAACTTTCTGGTAGACTAGTAGAGCTGATACTGACTTAGTAAATTAATAGTTTTTCACTTCTGAGGGGAAATAACTTTGTATTTTTCTGTTGATAGTCTTTAATAAAATGGAATAAAGAAACAAAGACCTATCTTTTTTGAATATTAGGGCTTTTTTTCCTACAACAAAACACCATTTTCACAATGCATTTATATTCCTTCTTATATCGAAACACTTTCTGAAAAAGTAGTAGATGTTCCGCTCGAAAACCAGTTAAGCAGGAAGCAGCTGCTCTGCTCAGTGTGGCAAGTGCTTTCCCCTGATCTTCCCAAGCTGTGAGTCAGAAAGCCCCAGAAAACGTTCGCTTGTGGAGGCCAGGTCACAACAGACTAAAGGGAAGGGATTTGTTGGCTTTCCCCACATCCTGTCCTGTTTTCCTGCAGCCCTTCGTGGCTCTGACTGCCATGCCCAACAGTGTATGCAATGCTGGCCTTTTCCCTTGGAAAGGGTGCTCCAGTGCCACCAACAGGTGCATAGAGTTCGCTTTACCCAATCCCATGATGCTCTCTTGGTGAACTCTGAATGCTGACCTTGGGCAAGAAGAAAACTTTGTGGCAAAGCTGCTAATTTTCATGCACTCACACCATTTAATGTATAAAATGAAGGAACCAATCATAAAGAGCAACAGGTCCTCCAGCAGCTGAAGGTGGAAATCTTTTTCTAAAGCTATTTTAACATATGCGCTGACACCTCCTTACCAGCCAAATGACAAACCTTACAGTCATGGCCACAGATTATAGGTGGTGACAACTCCAGAAATGCCAGAAATAGGAGAGATGCTCACTAGGATGCGTTAGTATCCAGGATAACATAAGTTTGAATTTTTTTTTTTTTTTAAATTTTTTTTTTTTTTCAACGTTTTTTATTTATTTTTTGGGACAGAGAGAGACAGAGCATGAACAGGGGAGGGGCAGAGAGAGAGGGAGACAAAGAATCGGAAACAGGCTCCAGGCTCCGAGCCATCAGCCCAGAGCCATCAGCCCAGAGCCTGATGCGGGGCTCGAACTCACGGACCGCGAGATCGTGACCTGGCTGAAGTCGGACGCTTAACCGACTGCGCCACCCAGGCGCCCCGAGTTTGAATTTTTTAAAAGCTGATCAATAACTCAAAAGCGTTTGCACCGTGACATCATGGGAGGAAATTTATGGCCTTTCAAGGTAATGGCCTTGAAAGAAAACTCTGTTCTTGTACCAGTGCTTCATACTTATTGAAAAGCAGTCCCGGTGCTTTATAGTTGAACGTCACATGCACATATGTTTCCAGCTTTACAATGTAAAGTTTCTATCTTGACAGGAAACTACTGAAGATTGTGTGTAGGTTAAAAATGATAAAAGAGGGGCAGCTGTAGTCTTGGATTTTATGTATAAATCCCACCACTCTATTTTCCACCATAGGACATATTTCTACACCTCTCTTTGAAATATGCAAGGTGCCTCTAAGTGCAGCATGCAGTTCACTCATTTGTAGTCAGGATGATGGTTTGAAACATCCAGTTGCCATCAAAGTAACAGTTAACTTGCTTTTGATAGCAAGAATTAAAGACCTTGCAATTAATACAAAGGGGCTATTAGAAATGGGAAATGAGTAGGATCTGGAATGCAACCTCACCATCATATGACTATTGAGCATCTTTATTACCAACATTTGTTATAAAGGATGGATATGACGTCCTTATATACACTAGAAGCTTTTGTTGTAAAGATTACGTGTATACTGGTGAGAAACAGCTTTCTGACCTGATGATCTGGGTGAGACTACATACGATGCTTTAAAACCAATGATATCTTGAAAAGTGAGGAGTAGGAAACAACTCCCCAACACCATCATTTTCTCGTTGGTATTTTGAAAGTATTTTTATATCCCATTTTAATTAAAAGCATCTTTAAGCCACTTCTTGGACCTTTTTCACTTTTCTGAATCTGTATCTATACATTTTCAAGGCCTTATAGCCAACTCTTTAGACATATCCTTTCTTCTGCATCCAAGCATCTCATAATATTCTATAGTGGATACAAATAACAGAGCATGAAAATTAGATATATCCTTATCTCTGTGTTTTCAGATGGGCCCAGTGCTTCACATGTGCTTAGTTTTGCTATCCCAAACGGGAGAGCACTAAGAGCCATTTAACAGGAACAGACATGTAACGCATGTGTTTCTAAATTTCTATGTCAGGATCTTTACACTCCTCCATCAGTGTGGTCTCCAGTTATGTGCCCTCTTTTCCTGATATCTCCTACAGATCCTGTCACACTTGGGAATTTCTTCTAAGCCACTATAAATGTATTATGGAAGGAGGCAGGGAAAGAAGGAGTGAGTATCCACACCTACCACAAAGCTCACTGGCTGAGGCTGAGCAGTGCTTGTTTTCTAAGCGTTCTTGGGAGACAGATGGTGCCTCATATCTGTTCTACATTCAATCCCCCGCTGTTTCCTTGTTTTGTCCACTGTGTGTGTGGGTTTTACACCTTGCCTAACTCTCCACTATTCATGCATTCCTATCTGATCGTCTAGTTTCTGTTCAGCGGCTTGCTCTGACTTCGCAACCTGACTGCTGTTCATCTGCAAGCCTTCCTGGCTGACTTTTTCCCCCTGACCTTCAACTTATGTACACTTCTGGCACTAGTCTGAATCCAACCACACTTTGCTCAAAAGTGGTCCCATCCCACAACAGGTAGACATAATATCCATCAGTATAACACCTTTCAGTTTACTTTTTTTTCATGATAATCTTGTGAAGTAGTATTACTAACACTTTATTTTTTCTAAGAGGTGGGAACTAAGAATTCAGTCCTCTAATATTTGACAAAGTTACGTATTTGCAAGGGTCTATTTCTTACTCTCATATTACTAAGCTTCTCTGTGCATGTTCATTTCGATGTCAGCCTAGAAGTACAAACTGCATGAAGAGAAGAATCATTTTCCTTGACTGATCTCCATAACATTAGTAAAATAAGCTCTTTCTTGGCCTTCTGGCTCTGCACTTTTTCTTCTACCTTTGGCTCTCCCTTTTTAGTCTCCTTCACGGGTGTCTCTCCTTCTTCCCAGCTGTCATTGCTGAGTCTGCATCCAAGGCCAAATTCCCGGAGCTATTTCTTTCACTCCGAGGGTCTCAAATACCACCTTTCTAAGTGCTAGGAGTTTACGGATCTGGATCTCCAGCCCCGACTTTTCAGCTGAGGCTTGAGTCTGTACATCCAAGCACCTAGCAAACATCAGCAGTTAGATGTCCGACTGGAGCCTCTAATGCTACGGATCCTGCCATCTTCCCCGCTCCCTGACCCCACCTCTTCCTGTTCACCCTATCATGCAGGCAGCGGGTGGCATCATCGATCACTTTCTACCCACTGCCCAAGCCAGCACCCTTGCTGCAGCAGCCTGTCTCTCTCCCACTTTGGCTCTCTTGGAAGCCACACACTTCACTTATGCACACCACCACTTGCCCAGATCAGACAACTGTCCCCTCTTGCCTCAGTTACTTTAGCAGCTTCTAACTGGTCTCTAGCTTCCAGTCTTGCCTTCCTAATCCAGTCTGTACACTATAGCCATAGTGCTTTTTCTTTTTCTTTCTCTCTCTCTCTCTCTCTTTGTCATTACTATGTTGGGTTTTTTTTTAATTGTGGCAAAATATCCCTAACCCAAAATTTACCACTTTCACCATTTTAAAGTATATAGTTTTAGCAGTGGGAAGTATACGTATGTTGTTGTGCATCTAATCTCCAGAACTCTTCTCATCTTGCAAAACTGAAACTCTGTACCCATTAAACAACGTATCCCCATTCCCTTTCCCTCAACCCCTGGCAACCACGGTTCTCCTTTCTGTCTCTATGAGTTTGACCACTCAACATACCTCATTTGTCTTTTTGTGAGTGGATAGTTTCTCCTAGCATAACATCCTCAAGGTTCCTCCACATTGTGGCCTGTGCCAGAATTTCCTTCCTTTTCATGGCTGAATAATACTCTATTGTCTACATAGACCACATTTTTGTTTATGCATTCATCCGTTCATGTCCTGAGTTGGCTTAAAACTCCCTGATGGTTGTGCTTTGCTGTTGGGATAAGCATTCAGGCCCCAGCTGCTTCTTTAGCCTCACCTTCTCACCCTTCATTATATCCACTCTCTTCTCAAGCTCTGACTGTTCCTGCGGGCTGTTTCTCTGCCTGGACCACTTCCCAGGACTTGCCCCCTGTGTAAGTGTGATGCTCTGAGAAACTGACTCCAGGGAGGGATTACACATGCGAAACTTTTATATGGGGAAATGTGTTAGAGAGGAACAGAGAAAATCACGCCTGCCTCGGCGTCCCTGCAGTACTTAGTCATGGAGCGGGCAGAGGGGCTCTGCAGAAATGGATGGTTTTCAGCGCCCATCCCTCATTATGCTGGTGTGCTCACAGAGGGGCATTCTTCTGGCCAATGTTCTCCCTCTCTTCACCAAGCAGCCTGTGCTTCCTCTGCTAGACTGCTTTTTGATTTTTTTTTAAGTTTATTTATATATTTTGAAGAAGAGAAAGAGAGTGAGCCAGAGAGGGGCAGAGAGAGAGAGGGAGAGAGAGAATTCCCAAGGAGGCTCCTCACTGTCAGCACAGAGCCCAATGTGGGACTGGATCTCATGAACCATGAGATCACTACCTGAGCTGAAACCAAGAGCTGGGTGCTTAACCAACTGAGCCATCCAGGCGCCCCTGCTTTTTGATTTTTAAGAGCAGACCATGTCATCTTATTTGTGTTTTGATCTTAGTGTTTTGCATAGTATCTGGCTTCGTAGGTATTCAAATGCTTGTAGCTTGAATGCGGAAATAGAAATATTCAGAATTTGCTTTCTGTTACGAATGAATTTGTGTCTACTTTTAAAAACCGCATTTAGGGGCGCCTGGGTGGCTCAGTCGGTTAAGCGTCTGACTTTGGCTCAGGTCACGATCTCGCGGTCCGTGAGTTTGAGCCCTGCGTCAGGCTCTGGGCTGATGTCTCGGAGCCTGGAGCCTGCTTCCGATTCTGTGTCTCCCTCTCTCTCTGCCCCTCCCCCATTCATGCTCTGTGTCTCTCTGTCCCAAAAATAAATAAACGTTAAAAAAAAAAAAACCTGCATTTATTTTATAGCATAAAGCCCAATATCTAGTCCCCCCTGCCCACAGTGCTGGGAGCAAGGTGCTGGGCCCACTGTGGGGGCACAGTGTCCTCGGAGTAGGGGTAGGACTTGGTGGGAAGGGGGAGGCAACGGGATTGGAAAAAAACTACATGGGAGGAAGCAGATCATCCAAGATAATGGTCAATCTGAAAGGGCTGCGCAGAGAGAGAATGAAGGTCTGAGTCACAGGGAGCGAAGGCAGCGGGATGGATGGCAAACTGTGCCCAGGATTGAATATTTTGAGGCAGAGCCTTATTCAAGGTACAGATTCTGGCTGGATGCAAAGAAGCTTGTAAAAGTAAGTTTTCTTTGGAAGGCATTATTTTCTTTTTATTCTTTCAGCCATAGAAAACAAACAGTATTTTTTAAATTTTGTGACAAAATGTATTGGCTCGAGTTTCACCCGTACACCTTCCTCTCCACTGTGGTTTCTAGTAGGGTAATTGAAACAAAATACCTAGTTCCTGATTCCTGGTCATTGAAGGCTGTTTCAGGGTGATGGCTTTGGTCATCAGCCCTGAACTGTCCTCAGCCACTGAATCTCTCTATATATGAGGATACCTTGAAATGGCTCAGTCCATTCTAAGTATTTTAGGAGACATACATACAGACTCCTTAGGGATCTATAATGCTTATCCAGTACAAAAAATGTTCAACTACGTGTACATTGTGAAAGAAATAACTGTGAGCCTCTCCTTTCCCTGCAGAGTTGAAGAGCGAGAAGAGACTGCAATGACCCTAAACTACCCTTCCTTTTATCCGCGAGCTCGGTCAGGCTGCAAGGCCCCCACTCTGCCCTTGCTGAAGCCGACCTCGCAGATCTAGGCCTGCAGTTGCGAGGCTGAGGTGCCTTCCAGCCGACAGCCGCTGGTGCTCGAGCTCTTTCCAAATACAGTTGGGGACCAATCAAGAAGAGAGCCTCCAGGGGTAGAGAGGATATACAAGGAATGCCACCCCTAGATAAAAGGAAATTATTTAACCACCATGTGACAAAGAGAGGAATTTCTCTTGCTGCTAGGAATGTTCAACTGGCTCCTTCTTTGGCCCTGCCCTGCGGTTTACCCTGGTCTAACGCACCCTTAAAAGGGCAGCGATGAGGTAACAGCGTTTCTCTTGGTAATCTTCGTCTCATTTTGTAATCCGGTTCATGGAAGAAACCTGTCAAACAAGAAGTGTGACTCAGGGGCAGATGTTAAAACATGCACTCCTCCAGGAGAGAGTAAAAACTGTCTGGGAAATGAAAGTGCCTGTTCTCTTAATGTTACAAACTCATCACGAGGGAAACTTCTTGTGTTTGACACCCTGCATTGGCCATGATCAATATTGGACAGCGCGCTGCAAAGGGTTCTCTCATTTCCACAAAGCTTAATTAGCAAAAGTTGCCTCTCTTCACACCGTGAAGAGTTTCAGTGCTGCACAAAAATGGACTGGCTGAACACACTGGACGTTGGGAATGTGGTGATGAGCAACCTTTTCCTCCTTGATAAGAAAACAAGAGGCTTACCGGACATATTTTTGGAAGGAATAATCTAGTAGTGTGAATGAGTTTTACATTTAAAATAAAAAGAAAGGGAGAAAGGATGACCTCTGTCTAGATGGAAGGTCGGTCAGAAAGCAAGTTAACCCTGGACATCCAGAAGGGCAGAATGGAATTAGCGGACACGTCAGAAGGGGACCAAAAGTTAGACGGGGGAGGCTGCAAATACTAAAAGTAGACTTTCCTGTGAACTAACCTAATTCACTTTCACCGATGTGCTAACAAAGAGAAATTCTGCATCAAGGACTTGCTTGGCTGGCAGTGGTTAAAACTGGAGGTTGGTAGGCTTTCCTTTTTTTCCTCTGTGTATGCCTGGTGAGTATATCATGGTAAAATTGTGTATTATGATACCCTCTAATATAATTTGTTTGGGCTTAACTTCAATGTGATAAATGGGATGAAAATTTCAGAAATTTGTCTTAACACCTAAAAGTCTTTGCAGATTTCTGATAATTCAAAGCCTTTATATTCATTTGCATATTAATTTCTTTTCCTGTTCCTTTTTTCTTTTTTACAAAAAGCCCATTCTCAGGGCGCCTGGGCAGCTCAGTCGCTTAAGTGTCCGACTTCGGCTCAGGTCTTGCAGTCCGTGAGTTCGAGCCCCGCATCGGGCTCTGTGCTGACAGCTCAGAGCCTGGAGCCTGCTTCCAATTCTGTGTCTCCCTCTCTCTCTGCCCCCTGCCCTGCTCACACTCTGTCTCTGTCTCTCAAAAAGTGAATAAACGTTAACAAAAAATAAAAACAAAAAAACAAAATAAAATGAAAAGCCCATTCTCACAGTTTGATAGAATAAAAGTGCCAACCCTGTCTTCATCTTACTCTTGCATTATTCTTTAACAAAAAATAAAACAGAAGGATACTATTAAAGCCATTTAGCCTATTGTTTCTTCGTTTGGTCTACTATTTTACTCAGAAGAAACATTGAAACATATATTTCCATTTTCAAAACTTTTACAAAGTCTCTCTTTTTTTAAAAAAGATTATGTCTTTTCTTTTAAGTTTTATTTATTTGTTTTGAGAGAGACAGAGAGAGTGAGGGGGGGGAGGGGAGGGGAGGGGCAGTGAGGGAGGGAGACAGAGAATCCCAAGCACTGTCAGTGCAGACCCCACTGTGGGGCTCGAACTCACCAAACATGAGATCGTTACCTGAGCCAAAAGCAAGAGTCAGACACTTAGCCGACTGAGCCACCCAGGCGCCCCCAAATTTTCACAAAGTCTTAAAGTCAATACTTGTGGTTTATGCCTCAGATGAAAATTCATGGAATTAAAGGTACGTCACGTAGCAACTGAACAACTGACTTACCTCCTTCAACTGTATTGCAGAAATGAAAGGGAAAATTCATGCATTTAGATTTATATTACCAACCCCTTTGATTTCTTTGACAAGAGAAAGAGGCAACAATTTGCCAAAGGCCACACACCCCATGTGGGCTGCTTGACGGTATTGGCCTTCTCCACCCCTGCACCTGCCCACCACACAGCTCTAATAAATCATCCCTGTAGTTAAGGCAACTGAGGAAAAGGGAGAGGGAAGTTATTGCTCCCCAGTGCCTGGTAGCACAAAAACACAGTTACCTCGTATGTCTCAGGATACTGGGTCAGCTGAGTTAGCCCACACGCTGACATGTGAAATGGCCAAGAATTCTGCCCTTGAGTCTGTCTTCTCTGTACATTCTTTGGGGGCTGTCTCATCCATCCCAAGGTTTTGCTATCTTATGGTAATAATTTCCAGACCTTCTGGAGAGAAGACTGACCACCGGTGGCTCCAGCAGCTCCCTTTAATTTGTCTAACAAGGAGCAAGTGCACAGGTTCAGCCTGACCCAAGGGACCCCAGTGCTGTTGGCGTGAGCAGGCAACTCCTCCGCCCCCCGCACCACCCCCCCAGCAGCTGGCGCCCAAGCTAGACTCTTGTTCTCTTGCTTGCCAGACCGCTCTCATTCTCACCTTTGAAAAGTATTGTGTGTGTGTGTGTGTGTGTGTGTGTGCAGTAGGGCTCGGCTCATACTGTATCCGATGCATCCTGCAGACTACACTATGGGGTGGTGCAAGAGGACAGGGGCATCTTCGTGGGGCCCCACCTTTGCCCGCAAGTCCATCCTGCACCACGTGACCCTGGGACATTTGCCAAAGCCATTCACTCAATAATCTGTACCGTTAGTCTAGACCTGTCACCTGAGCTCCAGATTTTAATATCTTATTGTCTACTTGCCCTCTCTTCGTGGATGTCCCACGGGTTCCTCAGACTCTGCCTTCTGTTCTTCTTCCCGTGGGCCTTCTTCAGCTAATGGGATCGTTATCCTCCCAGATACAGAGGCAAACATCAGAATCACCTTCACTGTTCACAACCCAGTGAAATGAAATTTAAATTGTTGCCAGTACTAAGAAGAGGAGGAAAGAGAGATTAGTATTTGTGGGCTATTTTGTGGTTAGTGTAATCCAAAATGTGCACCGGATACTTGAGGCATGGTGTTAAAGCTGCTACAATTTCCTGTCTGGACTTTCTTAATTGACCCAGCAAGAAAGTGTTTCGCATATCAGGAACTGTTTCTTTGATTTACATGTTTTTAAAGTTTATTTATTTAATTTTTGGAGAGAGAGAGCAAAAGAGGGGCAGAGAGAGTAGAGATTCCCAAGCAGGCTCGATGCCATCAGCACCGAGCCTGTCACAGGGTTCAGTCTCATGAGCTCTAAGATCATGACCTAAGCCCAAATCAAGAGTTGAAAGCTTAACCGACTCATCCACCCAGACATCCCTAGATTTTTATTTACATTTAAACTGGTATAATTTCTCATATTAATGTGGTTGATCATTCAGTAAATATCTATCAGGTGCAGAGCTGATATTAATTATTTTGGTTTGAACTTTCACACATATTTCTTTTACATATGTCAGCTACTCAGGATAGCTTCTGCAGGCCTGGTGCCCCAGTATCATGTTTCTGTTTTTGTTTTTTTTTTTTAATAAGTTTATTTACTTAATTTTGAGAGAAAGAGTGCAGAAGAGGGGTAGAGGGGCAAGAGAAAGAGAATCCCAAGCAGGCTCCACACTGTCAGCACAGAGCCCAACGTAGGGCTCGAATTTACTAACCGTGAAATCATGACTGGAGCTGAAATCAAGAGTCGGACACTTAACTGACTGAGCGACACAGCCCCCCTCCCCCCAGCATCATCTTTAATGGCTCCTTCTTTCATTTTCACAAGTGTCTGGGTTTGGATGATAAATTATATGGTCACCCAACACATATGTTATGTATACTTCGGGTGTACCGTTGTTTAACATTTTCTAAGCTTGTTCTGCCCTGTAATATCTAACCAATCTAGTCTGAGCCCTCATCCTGAGCGGCTGCTGGAAGACCCTGCCTTTTGTAAGATTGTCCCTCTCCTTGATGTGAAGCCCATGGAGACTGAGGATGTGTCCTTTCTTTCTTCACTGCCTCTTCCCGAGGCCATATTTCTTACTAGCCAAAAACGCAAAGTAAAATAAATATTCCTAAGGACAGTAAAAAATTTGAAGTAAAATAACACAAGAAAGAGAGAAAAATAAATGAAAATGTCAAAATTAAAATATAAGGGTTAAAATACAAATGTAATTAAAACAATCTGTTAGAAGATCCAATGATCACATTTAATTACAAAACAAAAATGAGAAGCTACAATATGTAAAGTAAAATAAAAATATGAACACAGCTGTAAAAACAATTCTCAACTAAACTAGAAATAAGTATAAATTCTAAAGGACGTAAAAATAATAATATTTTTAAAAGGAAATATAAAATAAAGACACTGGAAGGCAAACAAGATAGAGGCTGAACACGTAAAGAATGAAGAACTAAACTAGGAATGGGGACATTAGATAAAATGAATTAAATGAGGTAACACATGTAAAGTGCTTCTCATAATGACATGAGGTTGAGACATCACTCCCTAAAACAAAATTTGTCTCTAATAATAAAGTTGGAAAACAAAAGATGAGGTGCAAAAGAGGAGAAGGAGTAAAGAGCCCCACTGAAAGCAAGATACGAGTCTTTGGCAAAATTCCCCCAGAGACTTCTCAGTAGTTGACTTCCGGTTCACTGGGAAATAGGAGGTACAGCCAACACAAGCTCCTTTCCCCCTGCTCCTTGTGCCATGTTCCCTGTCAACTCACATGTCTTTGTGGTAACTTTGACCCAGAGCTGTCCGAAAAGCCTCACCACAAACAATTTTGGGAGAGAGTCAGTTTTGGCGTTGACTTCACACCTGCACAGCCAGTCTGTTCTTTGGAATCCAGAAGAATAGCAGGCTTAGGTATCTAAAACTGTTCAGTTGGTAATCCCCAATGTAAGCAAACAGATGGCTTTTCATTCTTACCTTTAGATGAGAAAAATATCCTAGTGCTGATGGTGTTTAGTGATAACATTTTATGATCACTAATTTAAATAATAATGAAAATCTCTATTTCTTAATAATCTAATTGAGACAACGAATGGGTTTAAAAGTAAACTGGATGTTGAAGCATCTAACTCAACTTAAAGGGTATTAGGACAATGGTATGTAATCAAAACAGTTTGGCACTGGCACAAAAACAGACACATAGATCAGTGGAACAGAATAAAAAGCCCAGAAATAAACCCATGAATATTTGGTCAATTAATCTATGACAAAGGAGGCAAGAGTAGGCAATGGGAAAAAGACAGTCTGTTCAACAAATAGTGCTGGTAAAGCTGGACAACTACATGCAAAAGACTAAAACTGAACCACTTTCTCACACCACACACAAAAAGTAAACTCAAAATGGATTAAAGGTCCAAATGTGAGACCTGAATTTATAAAACTCCTAGAAGAAAACATAGGCTATCATTTCTCTGACATTGGCCGTGGAGACACTTTTCTAGATATGTCTTCTCGGGCAGGGAAACCAAAGCAAAATTCAACTATTGTGACTATACCGAAATTAAAAGCCTTTGCATAGTGAAGGAAACCACCAACAAAATGACAAGGCAATCTGCTGAATGGGAGAAGATATTTGCAAATGACATATTCAATAAGGGGTTAATATCCAAAATATATAAAGAACGTCTACAACTTAATGCCAAATAACTCAAATAATCTAATGAAGAATGAGCAGAAGAACTGAATAGACATTTTTCCAAAGAAAACATAAAAATGGTCAACAGATGCATGAAAAGTTGCTCAATATCACTAGTCATCAGAGAAATGCAAATCCAAATCACAATGACATATCCCTTCACACCTGTCAGAATGGCCAAAATCAAGAAGATAATAAATGAAGTGTCGGCAAGGATGTGAAGAAAAAGGAACTCTTGTGTGCTGTTGGTGGGAATGTAAACTGGTACAGCCACTGTGGAAAACAGTTTAGAGCTTCCTCAAAAAATTAAAAATAGAATTACCATAGGATCCAGTAATTCTGCTACTGGGTATTTACCCAAAGAATATGAAAACACTAATTTGAAAAGATACATGCACCCCTATGTTTATTGCAGCATGATTTACAATAGCCAGGATATAGAAGCAACCCATAGATGAATGGATAAAGATGGAGTATACATACAATGCAATATTGCTCAGCCATAAAAGAGAATGAGATCTTGCCACAACAGCATGGATGGATCTAGAGGTATAATGCTAAAGGAAGGAAGTCAGAGAAAGATAAATACTGTATGATTTCACTTATATGTGGCATTTAAGAAACAAAACAAATGAACAAAGAAATTTAAAAAGAGACAAACAAAAAAGCAGATTCTTAAATATGGAGGACTAACTGGTAGCTGCCAGAGGGGTGGTGGATGGGGGAACGGGTGGAATAGATGAAAGAGATTAAGAGTACACCTATCATGATGAGCACTGAGTAACATATAGAATTGTTGACTCATTATTCAGCTAATATCACTGCATGTTAATTATACTTCAATAAAACATGAAATAAGAGAAAAGAAAATAAAAGAAATAAAAGGAAAAAAAAAGAATGTGTTTAGAAGTAACCCGGAGGGGTGCCTGAGTGGCTCAGTCAGTTAAGCATTTGACTCGGTTTTGGCTCTGGTCATACCTCATGGTTCATGGGATCAAGCCCCATGTTGGGCTCTGTGCTGAGTGTGCAGCTTGGGATTCTCCCTCTCCCTCTCCCTGCCCCTCCCCCACACTGTCTTTCAAAATAAATTAATAAACTTGAAAAAAAGAAGAAGTAACCTGGACGTTGAAGCATTCAACTGATGTCGAAATAAAAGGGTGTTAGCATGATGCTAGGAAGTGAGAGATTTCTGGTAAAGTCAAAGTAAAGATTCTATTAAGGATGACACACCTTAGGAGAAGGCAGCTGTAGGTTTCCACACAATTAATTTATACACCTTTTTAAATACAGGAATACAGCAAGTACACCCTCAGGAGAACGACTTACTTAAGAGAAAGAGGTAGATAATAAGAAATCAAGCCGACAGTGGGGAATCAATTGAGGAAGCGACTTCCAGGGAAAACCGTGGAGCCCTTCATCCATCCCACACATACTGTGTGAACCTTCAGGGATGCTTTGGCAGAAACCCTACTGTGATAAAGGAGACTCTAAAACCCTAGCCTGCCTCAGATTACCCAATTCAGGTGTGCATTCAAGGAGAAGTTGGGGTGAGGCTCCAGAATTTGCATTTCCAACAAGTTCCCAGTGGTTCTGACTCTCTGAGAACCACTGGCTTATATTTAAAGACATGTTAATTTTCTTGTATAAGAAGCGGATTTCTGGTTGGCTGTGGCTCATAAGGTCTTTAAGGGCAAGGTCGCTTTCTAATTTGTCCCTCTGACATCTTTGGGCATTAGCTGCTTATCCCTAGGCTTGTCTCCTCATGGTCACAGAGTGGCTACCGCAGCCCCAATAATTTCACCTTCACACCATCTCATTGAAGGCACAGAGGCAAAGGGAAGAAATAGCACAAGTTTTCACTTCCCAACCTTCGTGTTTTTTTATCCAGAAAGAGCATCTTTTTCAGAACTCCCAAGCAACTTTTCTTATCTCTCATTGGCCAGAACTGGATCACTTACCCACTCTCCCCCTCACCCTGTTCCAGATTCATTCTTGGTGTAATGGATGACAAATACTAATTTGACAAATAATAATTGACAAATAATAATTTGTCCCCTGGGATGGGGGCAATGTCTACTTTGCCTGAATTCAAAATGGGAATGGCTGTTCAAAAAGTAGCAAATATGGACTACCATACCACAGGAGCCTACCTCCAGCCAATCACACTGCTAGATATTTTGCATATATTAATTCACTGAATTCTCACATTTCTCTGAAGTAGACATTATTATTCTCATTTTACAGGTGAGGAAACTAAGACTTGATGAGGTTAAGTATTTTGCCTACATAGCTAAGAAAAAATTAGAATTTGAACTAGGTCTATTGATTCCACAGTCTAAACAGTACCTTTACGTTATGATGTCCTGCTAACTCTTGTTTTATCTAAGACTCAGATAAATTGTTGCTGTCATAATGACAACACTTGCTTATGGACAAAAAAAAAAAAAAAGCTATTTTATATTCTGCTTACTATATAGAATATATGTGTACTATATTTCATGAAATTTGAGGCAAAAATTTAAATGTATGAGTACTTAGAAAATCCTGGGGACGCCTGGGTGGCTCAGTTGGTTAAGCGTCTGACTTCAGCTCAGGTCATGGTCTCAGGGCTCCTGAGTTCAAGCCCTGCATCGGGCTCCTGTGCTGACACCTCAGAGCCTGAAACCTTCTTCAGATTCTGTATCTTCCTCTCTCTCTGCCCCTCCTCCGCTCCCACTCTGTCTCTCTCTCTCTCTCTCTCTCTCTCAAAAATAAATAAACATTAAAAAAAAAAAACCAGAAAATCTTGTCACCAAGAATAATCTATTCCTAAAAACATACCTTAGTTTTCATTAAAATAAACAAGATCAGACGGGGTGAGAAGGATGCTTTTAAAGTCTAATTTGGAACTTCCCAAATTTTGTACACTCATGTTTGCAGGTAAGTCTAACTTATACTTACTCATTTCACTTTACAATTATATGTGCGGTGGGAAGGGAGGAGTTATGTGGAGCCATGGAGGAGAATAAGGCAGATAAAAGCAGCATGGGAAAGGCAGGAGAGAGACAGAAAATGGCTTAGCATCGTCAAAGGACAAGGGGTCCCAACTTAGTATGACTGGGATTTCAAAGGTTGTGGAAAGGGGTTTTAACTTTAACTTTTACAATGTGAGTCTGTTTTAGGCATGATATCTTCATTCTGAAAAGAGAAATAGAAAGAGAGAAGTAAGAGTAGAAGCCACATGTCAGGACTCTGGGGAAAAGGGAAAGTAAATGGGTGCCCTTGGCAAGTACGGGTGATCCCATGCAAGAGGTTAAGAACAAATGGGAAAAGGAACTCCAACTGCAGTGTTTGCATAGGGGTCAGCAAGATTATTCTTTTACAATATCTATGTAAAAACAAAATATATGCTCATGAATACGTCATCAAAGCCAGAAAAACTAACTTTGGGTAGTCTATTAGACATCTATACCTGCATAAAAATAACATAAAACGTAGCTGCTGAAAGCAATAAATATTTATTATATTACATAGTTTCCAAGGGTCAGGAAATGAGGGCTTGGCTGGTGGTTCCGGTTCAGGGTCTCTCATAAAGTTGTAGTCAAGATGTTGGCAGGACTGCAGTTATCGAAAGGTTCGACTGGGTGGGGGGTATCCATTTCTAAGCTCACTCGTGTGGGACTTCAGTACCTTGCTGGCTGCTGCCTTTCAAAGGGCGGCTCATGACACGACAGCTGGTTTCCTCCAAAGGGACTGATCCAAGAGAAAGAAACCAAGACAACGGCAGCAGTGACTTTTGATGACCTAGTCTCTGAGGTTGCATATAAAACCTCTTCTGTTTTATTCTATTTGTTAGAAATGAGTCGGTAGATTCAGCCCACACTGAAAGGGAAGGGACTTAAGCTCCATCTCTTGAAGGGAGGAGTGTTGAAACATTTGTGAACGTTATTTTTGAACATCAAAAAACACGTAAAGAATATCATGGCATAAATAAACACATGCACACTGAAACATTTGCCCATAAGAAGTATGTCAAATGCAATTTCCTGAACATGAAGCCACTTCAGTGTTGCAAAATTTGCCTTAATATTGTCACTTGCTCTCTAATATTCAGTTATTACAGACATCACTGCACAGTGCTTTTCACATTTTGTTCCAACGCTCAAGTGGGTATTTGTCATGCCTTGCAGATGCCAGCATCTTTTGAACACCCTTCTCATGTTTGGGGAATTTCCTCCATTTTAAGACTTGCTTCCTAAGGTAGAAGCTAGAACTTTCCTTCTTAACCTCCCTTGTGGCTAGGATTTGGGGACTGGAACTTGTCCTCTACCCAGAGAGCCCCATGTAGGATGTCAATTTGGCAAAGGGGCAGCACAGCCCAGAATCTAGTTTCCAGTAAGGGGGTAGGAAAGGACTTCAATGATGGACTCACACCTTGGGCTCCTCATCTCGGGATTCTGCTTTCTTGTGTTGGCTTTATTCCCAGACAGCCTATCTCTGTGTAGTGCTCCTAGTGCTCCATAACAGTATTCCAGTTTATTAGTCTCAGGCTTTTTATTAACTATTTATTAACTATTAACTATTTTTATTAACTATTTTTTATTAACTATTAATTATTAACTATTAACTATTCATTAAAAGAAAAAAAACCCCACACTTAAACAGTAACATGTTTATTCTGCCCATAGATTTTGTGAGTCAGAAATTGGGAAAGGATACAGTAGGGATAGCTTGTTCCTGCTCCACGATCTCAGTGCTTAGCTGGGAAGATTCAATGGCGAGGTCACTTGATGGTTAGGTGCTGAAATCAACTGAAGGCTTGCTCGCTTCTATTTGCAGCAATTAATATTGACCGTTGGTTGGGGCTGTTGGCTGGAAAAACTACATGTGGCTACTTGGGCTTTGTCACAGTATGGCGGCTGGGTTCCCAGAGCAAGCATCGTAAGAGAACAAGGTGAATGACCTCAGAAGTCACTAGCATCTGTCTGCCACAGACACAAGGCTTCCCTGATTTAGCGAGGAAGAACACAGACTCCGTGTATTGATGGTACGGGTGTCAAAATCACAGTGGAGGAAGATAAAATAACACGTGGGATGGGAGGTACTGTCGTGGTCCTCTTTGGAAAAATACCGTGTGTCCCACCGCAGACTGAAATTTTCTCTTCTCCAATAGCTCTGAGTGATCTGTAACTCTGACTAGACTAACTTGTGTTCCAGGCCCATCCTTAAACAGTGGCCACAGAAATTTAATACAGTCTTGAGGCTGCAGAAGAGGCACTGCTGAGGGGTACCCTGTAATGAAAACAGTTCAGAACGGTTTTATACTAGAGGTCGTTGGGAGGCTAAGTCTGGGGTTGAATGAAAATATCATTCAGATAGTATACTGCCATGTTCCAGAAGATCGTGGAGGATTTGATGGCTAGATTGGTGGTAAGAAAGCTCTGTAATGCCCTTGAGGTGCAGGCTGTAAGTCTAGGAGGCCTCTTACATTGGAGTGAGTTTGTAACTGGGCCTCTCAACTTGAAAATGGTGATACAAACGCTTGCCATATAGAGTTGTTTTTGTTTTTTGTTTTAAATCAAACTAGATAATATATGTAAAGAGCTTAGAGCAATGCCAAGGGTTATGTGGCAAAGTGCGGAGGGGGCAGTTCCACCAGTCGTTACCCTCAGGGCCTCTCAGGGGCAGTCAGGGTTCTCGACTGGGACTCAGAGGCTGGGGGAGAGCCTCCCCAGGTCACGGCAATGTCCCCGGGGGGCTCACGGGAATTCCAGGAGATAGCAGGACAATGCGTTTCTTACAATGTGACCTAGCCGGTGAAGAGCCAGTCGGTGAGGTCCCACACAGGTGAGTCTGCGCAGTCTCCAGGCTGATAGGAGTTCTCGGGCAAAGACAGCTGCCTGCACTGCAGGAGCAAGGGCGTGGCTGCCAGACGGTCCTCGATTCCCAGGCTCCCGAGCCGTGGCTCTGTGGTAGTTTCGAGGTCCTGGGGTGGCTCGGGGAATGCAATGGCCGTCCTGGTAAAGGAAGTGAGAGGACAAGCCGAATCTCCTGTGCACAGAACGAAGGGAGAGCAGTGAACAGTGAGGAGAACGCAAACTTCCAAGCGCACGGGTGGGTCGTGGGAACAGAGGGAGGGCCCTCAGAGGCCCAGCGGCCTTGGTGCCGGCAGCCAGCGGGGAGGGCCACTTGTGCCACACTCCCCGCCTGTGGTACAGACACAAATTTCTACAAAACTTCCTTCCTGTGTGACTTGTTAAGAAGAAACGCGGCCCACAAGCACAGGGGTCCGAGAACTCTGCTGCTGCCCGTGCAACTCATTCCTTGAAGTTTATTCACTTTGGAATAAAACGAACGAAACCCCACCCTGTGGGCTCCATCCCTGCCCCGCCAGGCCCCCGCGCCTCCAAAATGTGCTCCTGGGAAACCAGAAGTTTACTAGTGTGTTTGTTTCCCGCGCCCGCGCACCTCGAAACCGAAAGCACCACTGGCTGGGCCCGAGTCCTGCTCGGAGCTACCAGCCGAGCGTCCCCGCCGCCAGCGCGCCGAACTCGGATGCAGTTGCCTTCCCTGCCGCGCCGGGCCGGGGGCAACAGTGAGCTGCGGCGGCGGCGGCGGCGGGAAACCGAGGCCCTGGCGGGGAGGTCGCTCCAGCTCGGGGTGGGAAAACCGGGAAAACAGCGGCAAAGTCTCCTCAGAAACTCTTCCGGGAGGGTTCGAGGACGGTGGAATACGGCTTGTAGGAAGAGTGAAATGCAGACCGTTCGCCTGTACCAGGATGGCCGAGTGGTTAAGGCGTTGGACTTAAGATCCAATGGACAATGTCCGCGTGGGTTCGAACCCCACTCCTGGTAGATGTTTGCTTTTACGGTTTTTTTAACTTAAAAATTTTATTTCTTTTTAAAGTATACATTTCACTGAGCACACCACGCCTGGGGCCCAAGAATTCTGTCTTCTGGCTGGGAGAGACGCACCCTTCTCCCACCTCCCTCCGACTCGCATAACGCTCGGCGTCGCTTCCCGCGGGCGGAAGACGACTTCGCGCGCGGGGTGGGCGGGGGCTGGGCGGGAGCGCGGGCGGGGGCCGGAGGGCGTCTCCCCGGCCGGGGCTGCGCGGCGTCAGAGGCTCGCGGGGCCGAGGCGGGGTCGGGACTCGGGACTCGGGACTCGGCTGCGGAGCGGGCCCCGCTTCCCCGCTGCGGAGCCGGGGCCGGCCGGGCGGGGTGGGCGCCTCCGATGGGAGAGCACAGTTAGCCCCCTCCGCCGAAAAGTCAAGGCTAAACCACCTTTTCCCGTTTCGCCAAAATGAATTGTGTGCGCACAACTCTTCCATTAGCTCCTTGAAGGCGGAGACAGTGGGCACCCCAGCTCTAAAATGGACTCTAGCTTGCATCCGGCTTAGAATTTTAAAATACCAATGGCATGGTCTCGTTGTTTTCTTCCTTCCTTTTTTTTTTTTTTTCAAGACTTTTTAAAATAATCTCAAACCTAGATTTAAAGTAAATTAAAGTAGATTAAAGTAATCTAAAACCTAGAGGAAAAAGTTGCAACTACAGTGCAAAGAACACTTAAAAAAAAATCATTGGTTAGTAAGATACCGACTAGATGCTCCAATACAACCATTAAAATAAGGAAATTAATATTGATAATTTACTACATCTAGTTCCCGAACCTCTTTCAGTCACCAGTTGGCGTGTATAGTAAATTCTCCTGTTCAGAGTAATGTACTGAATTTACTTGTCACACCTCCTTAGGCTTCTTGAATCTGTAACAATTTCTCAGTGTCTCCCGACTGCCATGATCTTGACACTTGTGAAGATGACAGGCCAATCACTGTGGAGAATGTCCCTTTGTCAGCTTGGGTTTGTCGGATTAGATTCAGGTTGTGCTTCTGTAGCAAGAGTATGGCGGAAGTGATGCGGTGTTCACACTCCCATCAGGGGGGGAGTGATTTTGATGTGTCCTGTTAACTGAACTGAATTCACTTGATTAAGCCTCTCTGCCAACTTTCACCACTATAAATTCACTCTTTCCCCCTTTGTAATTAATATATATTTGGGGGAAATGTTTTGAAGCTATAAAAATATCCTCTTACTCATCAAACTTTCCATTTGATTCAGTTATTTCTGGAATCATAAGTAATGTAAGTATGCACTTATGGTGCATACTATTTTAATAAATGGTTGCAATCCATTCTATATTTGTTCAATGATCAGTGTCCCAGATTTGGCCAGTGGAAATCCATCGGAGCTGACCTTTAACATGTCTGCATCATTCTTTAGCACTTGCATCCTTCCTGGTCCAAGATATTCCATGCTTACCTTCTATTTTCTGTGACCCAGGCCCAGAGTCAGCCCTTTTCAAAAGATCCCTGATTCCCTTTTCCCAGGAGAAAAGTCATTAGAAACCAAGATCTTAGTGCTAGACAAGCTCATTGTTTTGATGTGTTACTGTTCCCAGGCCCTCTGAGTGGACAGAATTAGGAAGTATGTGTGTATACACATCTATATTTGTCTATTTACAGCCAGGAGTTTATACTAATACCTCCAATTCTGATGCAACATTACAGATTTTGTTTTAGTTTTTCTATCCATATTTGTAATTCCCTAAACTTGCCACCTGCCAAAGTAAAATTTACCTTGCTTGAGCCTATCAACAGCTTTAGATTGAATTGTTCAAGAAGGGAAGGAAAGAGGAAAAGAGTGTCTAAGTAGTTTAGAAATGAGCATCCTGCCAGCATCTGAGAACTGGCTATAAACCAGTCACTGTTAGACACCTGGGATGTGCAGATAAATAACTCAGCATCTGTCTCAAGGAGCTCAGTTAGTGAGAGAGAGATTTTAATGAATCACGCTTATAATGAGAAAACATGAATTATGTCCGATGCTAAAGGAGCAGTGTGGGAAGCCCGAACTCTTTACCAGAAGAGTCAGCTTTAGTTGGGAACTGAAGGAAGAGAAGTAGGGCTCTGGGAGGGGAAGGAGAGAGGTGCAGGTGGGGTAAGCCATCTTGAAACCGTGCTAAGTATGGTCTCTGCAGTCCACTGAAGGATTCGAAACAAGAAGCAACCTGATTAGTGTTGCCTTTGGAAGTATCTCTATCAACATGGAAACTCTTGGTCCATCTATATAGGTTTGGGAGAGGGGGGCATATTGAATTGGAAGGAATATTTTTGGGTGAAAATTATTTAATTCAGTCAATAGCCAGGTCAGCTGAACTCAGTCTACCTCTTTCTTCCACCATAAAGGCCAAGCAAGAGATAAACTATATTGATTTGAAACTTTTCCAGCCTGAACATAAGGACCTGTGCTTATTTAAGTGCTTGTATTACTATGTTCAAGCACAAATATAGAACACTACTGGCAAGAATAGGCAAAAAGCAGTGTGGAGTTTACTTTGTTTCTTTAAAACTATATTGTAGGTCAGGCTTCTAGTTTGTATTAACCAGTTACTGTGCATTAGCTGAGATGGTAAAAAACTCGTGAATATTCTTCTATGAGACTGCTGAGATTCTGCCAGATTACTCTGAGATGCCACAAAGATGGATGAAAGGATGTTGAAAGACTGCTGGTCTAGAAACAAGAGAATCTATCAGATAGATCCTAGCGCACTGCACAAGTTTTCTACTGATTAGTTGTATGGCCTACTTAGCCATGATCTTCACATGCCAATTTAGATGGAATCTTTTGCTTTACTATTTTCTTCTCTACAAAATGTTTTATCACTGGTTTTCTCTGATTAGCAGGATTCTCTAACTGAATTTAAAATTTTGTTTTAATGTTTATCTATTTATTTATTTTGAGGGGGTGGGGAGGAGCTGTGGGAAAGGGAGAAAGAGAATCCCAAGCAGGCTCCGTGCTGAGCACAGAGCCGGACTCGGGGCTCAATCTCATGAAACGTGAGATCATGGACTGAGCCGAAATCATCAGACACGTAACCACCTGAGCCACCCAGGCGCCCCACTAACTGAATTTTGATTTAATGCAGCAGACATGGAGAATGCGATTCGATTTATAAAAGTTCAAATCGTGTGGTGACTCAGTAGAAAGAATCGGGGCTTTGGGGTAAGACAGGTTTGCCAATTTTCTTAGGGTACTAGTCTCCCTTTTCTCATTCAAAATTGGGAAGATAATATTTACCCCCACTGGATAGTTGTAAGGCTGAATTAACTATAATAATGGCTTATTAATTATAATAATCATAATAAGTATTATTAATAATATTACTAATGTTAGTTAATATTGTTCTCATAATATTGCCTTCTCACAGAAGTAGGTGTTTCACATCTCTCAGTTGTCTTCCCTTTTCTGAAGCCATCCACTGTGGGAGGTACAGAAGAACTACATTGTGCAAGTTGGAAGGAGTCTTACCTTGCATGTGAAGACCACTTTACAATTTTTCAAAAACACTTTTACATTCACAATCTCCTTTGACAGACAAGATCATACAAGACTCATTGTACCTAGGTGGTAGATACAATTATACACCAGCTTCTTCAACAGATGTAAAAAAGTAATGTTTTCTTTCACTCAAAATTACACATATAGAGCCAGAGAACATCAGTAGCTCTTAAAAATTGAAATCCTGTCTTACAATGTAGCAAAATCTTTACTTTCCTTTGAAACATAGCCTTGTTATATTAGACTCTTTTTTTTTTAATTCTTAAAAGATTTTGAATTTAAATTTGAACAATTTGTAGGTTTACCACCACTAAGCCTAGACTGATTTTCCAATAATTATTTTAATAATAAGAAATTAAGTCATTACTTAATTTGGGTTATAAATTAAGGGTATGGATTTGTAAGCATTCTCTTTATTGGTTTGAACTAGTTGTAACTTATTCAAAACTGATTATTTCCTTTTGGGCTTAACACAGAACTCTGTGGAAGACTGTTGCCAATATATTTAAACAGTGACACCTACTGGTTAATTTGAGGCACATTTATGTGTTAAATTCTGTCTGCCTTATAGGGACTATAAAATCCTGATAAATTGTTGTTCATAGTCACTGTGTTTAGGAGCACATTAAGGCTATGTCTAATCCAGCCAGTATTCTGACTTTCTTTTTTCTCTTTCAATCATTGATAATAAATCTTCCACTGAAAAGATTCGCGAATCACTGACACAATTTGCATGAGCCATTCATTATTTTCATTGTGTGAATATGGCCTTTATCTCATCATATCCATCATATTTAGTTCAATATAATATTTATTTTCAAACTCAGAAACTATGAAGTTGAAGAGGAATAAAGATTTGGGTTGGCCACTAACTTTAAAACACAGAAGTCATGCCCAATTTGAGAAATCCTGAACAAGAAGCTTTCTTTGTCCTTAGTACCAAGTTGGAATTTGGAGATCTTGATTATTCCTTTTGTGTCACATTTTGCTTTTAGATACAATTGCAGCTAATTAATGAACAAGTTGAATGCACATTTGCTAATTGTTCGGATGAGATAACTGACAATGCCTTGAATTTTCATGAGTCTGTTCCGTTACAAAGATGCCATGTAAGAGTCAGAGAACATAATTCCAGGTTCTCTGTATCTTCGCTACTGCTGGATAGAAGGCCATTATGACCCACATGGTCCATTTGTGAACTACCTGGTTTCATTTTCATCTAAATAGATTTTGATGTCTCTGAACCACTTATCGGAATGCTGAGCAGAGAGGCAGTGATTGTACCGGATCCTTACTGAAGCACAAACTGTGCCTAACAGTGTAGCTCTAGCACGTTGGATGCACTATATAAATGCCCATGAAAGAAACAACCAACCTTGAAACCCACTGGAGTATATTTCACTGTTCATCTATTAATTGTACACATGTTAACTCTCAGGATATGTGTTTTATTTTTTTAAACTAATTAATTAATTAATTTTTTAATTTGCATCCAAGTTAGTTAGCATACCATACAACAATGATTTCAGGAGTAGATTCCTTCATGCCCCTTACCCATTTAGCCCATCTTCCCTCCCACAACCCCCCCACCCCCACCCAAGCAACCCTTTGTTTGTTCTCTGTATTTAAGAGTCTTTTATGTTTGTTCCCCTCCCTGTTTTTATATTATTTTTGCTTCCCTTCCCTTATGTTCATCTGTTTTGTATCTTAAATTCCTCATATGAGTGAAGTCATATATTTGTCTTTCTCTGACTAATTTCACTTAGCATAATACCCTCTAGTTCCATCCATGTAGTTGCAAATGGCAAGATTTCATTCTTTTGATGTGTGTATATATATATATATATATATATATATATACACACACACATACATACATGACTGCATACACACACACACACACACACACACGACAGCTTCTTTATCCATTCATCAGTCAATGAACATTTGTGCTCTTTCCATACTTTAACTATTGTTGATAGTGCTGCTATAAACATGGGGGTGCATGTGCCCCTTTGAAACAGCACACCTGTATAGGATATGTGTTTTAAAATGTACCCAGGATTTGTTTTAATCAAGTATGGTTAGACACACAGGAATGACTGACATAAAGGAATGACTGACATAAAGGAATAATTTTTGATACTCACAAATCCCTAGAAACAAGAGTCACGGCCTGCCATATAGGTAGGTCAAGAAGCAGAAGAAACAAGGGAAAGCATGGGCAAAAACCTTTATTGTGGTTTTCACAGGAAGGCATTCATGAGGCAGGGTAAGCAGGCTTAGGATTGGCTAGTTTGAATAATTTGAGCAGGCTCTGAAGTTGTAGGAGCTATTCTGAGTTATATGAGGTCTCTAGGAATTAGCTAACCCTGGGAGAGGCAGTTCCTCCATGATCAGCAAGGTCCCAGATGCCAAAATGTCAGAAATAACAGAAAATAGGAAAATACAGTTAATTTAGTATGGGTTCGGGCATTCTCACATCTCCTTTCTTCTTGTTCTCCTTCTTTTGCAGCTGGGGTCAATCTTATCTGATTAGAAGAATCAGGATCCAGAAGCCCAAAGAGGCAAACATGTAAGTAGTTTTTGAGTCATTTCCATCTGAGTGTGGCTATACAACATACTTGTGCAAATCATATCCCAAATTTATCTTTGGGTTTATGTTGTCTTTTCAGCCATCTTATTCATGGCTCTAGTATAGTAAGACTCATAGTTACTGAAAAAGGTAGCTTTTTAAATTGCATTGAAAAGAGGAATCATTAAGTTGAATATCTGTCTCAGTTCTACAATCTACTTTGTACATACACACAGAAGTATGTGTATTTGTGAAATACACAGCATAGGTCTAAGAGGCAACACAGAGGCAACTCAGAACTGTGAATAGAAGTCAGCCAGTCCAAATTTCAATCCCAGCTCCAACCCTGATTAGCAACGTGACTTTGGAGTGGTTATTTAGCTTCTCCAAGTCTTTTGTTTTCTCATCTATAAAATGGGGGTGATAATAGAAATACCTATCAAATGATGTCCTGTGAGAGTTATATGTACCGTTGACAAAGTGCTTAGAAATTGCCTGGCATTTGGATGATTGATAGATTAAACTATTGCTATGCTTTAATGATTCTTGCAAAGTGTGCTTATGGATTGACTACAAGACCAGTTTTGCTACAACGGTAAAAGTTGTTCATGGAATTGATTCTGTTAGATACACATTGTATTTGCCATAGCAATTGTAGCCAAGGAAGATCATTAGCAAATGATACAATTTTTAAAAGACATGAAATTTGGGAGAGGGGCATAGAGGCATAGATTGCATTTTTCAGATTTGTTCATTAACCTTTTTTTCCTTTTAAAAGTCTTTAAATGCCTAGCTTTCCATCATCAGTAATCTTTTCTTAAACAAAACGAGTAGATCTTTGAATAATTTTTATGTTCAAAAAATAGCACTGAGTTCTAAACTCTAACTTTTCAAATTCACGATAAGTGAGCTTATTGTTTTCTCCTGGGTGTTACACCCACTGGGTTAGTCACAAACAGCTATATTAAGGATGTTGTTCACATTTTTTAAACGCTAGCCTTCTGGCCCACCCAGTCCTGCTTCAATTTTAAATGCAACCTGACTTAACTTTTTTTTTTTTAATTTCACATAAAGAAAAAATAAAGACTCCTATTACTTGGAAGATGTTTAGAACAATACATAATGCCATACTTTTAAGTGTGGCAAAGTGCTTCATACCGTGTAGATGGGCCTTGGAGTCTGTGATTATGTAGAAGGGTCCTTTTACTATGACTCAGTGCAATGCCTAATTCTATTAGTGCACTACAAAGAACAACATGTAGAAAGATACATGGAACCAAAATGAAATTTTAAAGTGGCCTAATGAGTTGAAATGACCTCAGTTATATGCTAATTGAACCAATTAGTCAACTTCTTGAATGCTGATTTTATTCTCCTTTGAGGAATCCTCAGACCAAAGTATGAAGGGGATGAACTTGGGTAATTCTAGATGGAAAACCTCCATGGATAGATCTGGAGTAAAGAGGATGTTTCCCACTGGGTTTTTCCTGTTCTGCTTCTACATCTCTGCATCATAAGCCAGTCTAATGCCTGCTTAGAGAACACGCAACCACTGCTGCCTTTTACCCATGTTTTCAAAGTGTCTAGGAAAGTCTCAGAGAGAAACACCAGCACTGAAACGTGGGCAATCTCTAGTTCCAACTGAACAATTCATTCATTCATTCATTCATTCGTCCATCCATCTATTCATTCAGTATTTTTTAAGTGACTGAAATGAGCAATGCTATGCTGGTTGCTCAGATACGGCAACAAATAAGAAAAACAAACAACTAATCATAATGTTAATACTTTACAGTTGTAGTTCTCTTCTGGAAGTGTGGGGCATGGTTTGGAGCAGGGGAGAAGCAGAGGCCTTTCACAGAACAGATAGAATGTGAATGGACAGCGGCCATCTGCCCATCACCAGGGGAGAGACTGGACTCAGCACACAGAAAGAGAAAGGGAGAGAAAGAGGGAGAAACGGAGGGAAAGGAAGGGGAGGAGAAGAAGGAAGAAAGAAAGAGGAATAGAGAGAGAGAGAGAACTCAAGACCTCACCCAGATCCCGGGAGCCAGTTGTTCTGGAATCAGCTCCCCCCTTGTATTTCCAAGTTAAGACAGTAAATTCCTCTTTTGTGTGTGGCTTCTTATCTGAAGCTAAAGGAGTCCTGTCCTCAATAACATGGCCTTGGTTAGTATTGGTAGAAAGTTGAGTATCTTCTTGAATATCAAAGGAGTTAAAAAAAATTGTTATATTCCAGAAGGGGAACAAGTGATGGCTTCATGAGCTTTAATCATGGGCTTGTTGAATGTTAGAGTTGGAAGGGATTTACTTACACAAAGCTTCCAATAAAGCAGAAGTAACCCACTGACCACTCCTGGCAGAGGCGAACTCGTCTCTAAGCTAGTGGTCATTAATGGGGATAGCACTTCCCTTGGGAAGCACTCTGGAAGAATGTGGGGCACTTTGGGCTTGCCATAATAATTTGGAGGGTGGTTATTGCCATTAAAGAGGGGCCTGGGATGCTGGGCATGCTGCAGTGTATGGGAGTCCCACATAATAAAGAATTATCCTTCATCCTGCAAGAGTTTAGATTGTCCAGCAGGATATTCCCATAGGTTAAAAGCCTGTTTGTCTAAACCCACAGCCTAACTGCATTTTCTCGTGTTAAACACAAAATATTTTTGCAAGCTTTCAGTATGCAGTGAATTTTCCAAGTACACAACTCCCATGTAGATCAAGGAAAAATTGGACTTCATTTTATTCAGAATTTCATCAAGAGCTAGTTTCCATGTTAGAAAACTCACGTCACTCACAGCTGCAGCACTATTTAAGTATTTGGTATTTGACTCACTAGTTCAACACACCTGCATCAGCATACATTTGTTGCTGTGGTATTCCTGACGATTCGATGGGCTCCGTATTCTCTGGTCATGCTCTAGCACTTACATATTGAGCTATCCTGTAGAACCAGATGTCTTCAACCTTCTCACTCATCAAGCTGGGCCTTTCATCCAACTCTGGCTCATTTGTTCTTTTGCTGAGATAGGCACAGCCTGCCTGCTCGTGCCTCTTCTTGAAACATCTGCTTCCCACATTCTCCTGAGGCCAAGTGGGCAGGATTACATCACCCCCGCCTCCCTGCATCAGCTCACCCAGCCAGGGCTGGGTACCTGACTCAACAGGGCCAATTACGTTCTCTCCCAACAATTTTCAGGCCTACATAGGGCCATTTTCTGCTATGTCCACAGAGAAGCATGGCAGTCCCATGTGCAGAGAGGGAAAAAGGATGAAGCAAATGCAGGGAAAAGCAGAGACGAGTGGCCATGTGGTCAAAGAGTGAAAAAGTCTCCAGTGAGCAGCTGCTTTGGCTCCCCCGGTGCATTTCCTAATGCAAGTTTGACTTCAGGAAGCCTGGCTGAGAGCTCTTCTGCTTGTTTTGTAATCGAATGATTCCTGACACAGAAGGCTGCCTTTCACCTGGCCCTATCGATGCACCAACAATTCAAGACCTAAGAGTCAAGTAGAGTGAGCCTTGAGCTACTCTAAGGTTTCAATTTCTCCTCTAACACTTTGCTAGTTCATATGTCTCATTTGAACTTATGTAATTGATTCTTTAAAACTTTTATTTGAAAGTATTTAAGGCACAATAGATTATATTACAAAAAATGAAATTATTTAAGGCTTTCTGAAAGCTGCAGAAACAGTGCCTCCTTCACTCAGATTCCCCCAAATCTTAACATTTTACCCCATTTGTTTCAGCTTTTTCCCATTCTCATTCTCTTTAATTCTCTGAATCATTTGAAAGTAAGTTGTAGATATGATGCCCATGACTCCTCCATGTTTCCCAAAATAAAAGGATCCTCTCCTATCTTACTACAGTATAATTATCAAAATTAGGATGCTGATATTAATATAATATTACCACCCAATAAACACATCCCATTCAAATTTTGTTGATTTCTTCAATAGGATCCTTGATACACACCTTTCCTTTTTGCTTCGTGTCTCTGGTGGAGCCTCTTCAATCTAGATAATTCCTCAGTCTTTTTTTGACCTCTGTGACCTTGACTCTTTTGAAGGGACAGACCAGTTATTTTGATAGGATTCTCCCCAATTTATATTTGTCTTCTATTTCCTCCTGATTAGATCCCAGTGGTTAACTTTTGACAGGAATGCCATGAACGTGATGCCATGTTTTTAGTACATTGTATCAGGACGCACATGATGTCAATTTGTCCTATTTCTGCTGATACTGACTTTCACAACTCAGATAAAATGATGTTGGACAGGTTTCCCCACTGTAAAGTTAATTACTAAGTGTTTTGTACTTCCACCCACTAGTATTAACCTCCCTTGATGATTTTGGTCTGAAACAATTATTACTATGATTTTTGCCAAATGGTGATTTTTTTCTATGTCCATCATTCTTTCCTCATTTCTTAGGTTAGCCATCTACTCTAAGGTAGACTTTTCTCTTCTTCCTCACATATTAATTCAATTGCTCAATATAAGCACATGGAGTCCTATTTTATTCAATTGGTTATAACCCATACAATCACTAAAATTTGGCTGTTCAAATTGTCCCACATTTGGCCAGTGGAACCCCTTTCAAGCCGGTCATTTCTTCTCTCGGACTCTCTCCGTACGTACCAGCCAAGTGGGTCTTATCCACTTCCTCTGGTCATGCTGACCTGACACTATCCCCAACCATGTACCAATCCTCATATGCCAAGTAGCTATGAATCTAAATGCTGAACTTGACACAGCTATTAATGGCCTTTATTTCAGCTACTCTTTTAGGTTATTGAGACCGTTTTGGAATTTTGATTCTGTCACCTATGCATTCACTGTCCCTCCTACTTTTAAGCTACCCAAACTTTTAATGTTTTTATTCAAGGTGTTGATAAAATCTTGAATACAATAGGAACCAACACTTTCCTGCTATCAGAGATACATTTTTTCAGGTAGAATTGATACATTAATACATGCTTTTTGCATGTTGTTCAACCAGCTCCAAACTTATGTATAATGACTAGCCATTTTGAATTTATTCACTGTGACCACAAGCATATGTTGAGATTTTTTTTTCTAATAGTGTACCAAAATGAAAATGCATTCTGTCTACACAAAGTGTAGTAACCTTATAAAAAATAAAATTATGTTCGTTTGACCTAAGATGTAATAAATGAACCCATGCTGGCTTCTACTGCTCATTGCCTTCTTATCAGAAGGGTTAAGTAACTTGCTCAAAGTATAGCTAAGTGAAGACCTGGAATTTGAACCCAGGCTGGGATATCTCTAAAGCTTTGCTTTTTTCACAATGCCTCCATCAGTTTACATGGGGATAGAGAAGGACTTCCTCTTTCTGTTTTGACATTTTATGTTACTTTAATGACTCTGACATTGTCAGAGTGCAAGTCTGAGCACTTAGATATGCTGAAAGGCAAGACAAAGGTTAACCTGGTAGGGCCCAGGAGTTACCACTACCTCAGTTGTCTTCATGGTTTCTTGAATCCCTTCCCCAGATGTCCTACTACACTGCCTACTTGATGTATAGATTGAAACCTAACTTAGAAAAGCAGGCGTGAATCTCTTTGATTAAGAGCAAAGCATTTCTAAAACACAATTATGAAATTCAATTATTTGTACACATGAAACATTTACCCCACATAATTTTATCTCTCAGAACATCAGTATTTCAAATATCATGGGTTTAGGTGCAGCTTTTTAGTTCAGGGTAAGTTAAGAATTTTGCTGTTGTTTTCTTCTTTTTTTAGCCCCTTTAATCTAAGGCTCACTATAGCTTAAAAATGCCACAAAAGTGATGAAAAGCATACCCACGTACCCAGTGAAGGTGGCTTTGCTAGACAAAGAAAGAAGAGGAAACAAACAAAAATCTCCTTAAGTGCTAGGAATGGTCTACTGAGGCTATTTTGCTGGATTTGGTGGATGTTGTGTGCAAAGATCACATTCTTGCGGTTGTGGTCGTGTTGAAGGGATAAGAACCCAGGAAGAGAAAAGATTCTGAACAAAGGAAGATTTAAGTTCACTAGCAGGGAGAAAAATCCTCACGGAGGAGTCTGTAAATTCAAGAGAAGTGGTGGGAGTCCTCATTTCAATACTTAGAGATGGACTGCACAAAATAACAAAAGACACTTCTGTGGGGAACAATACCAAGCTGGCAGCCACTCAGACAAGTCCACCCACCAGGATTTGGCCACTTATGGCTCTACAGCTCTCTAAGTTTCTGAGATAAGGGCTCCCTGCCTACCATCCCTCAGGAAAATGGCCTGTGGGCCCTGAAGTCCTTGCGGTGATGAGATGCCCGTCCCCCCTGTGATGTGCCTGAAGCTGAGGCACGAGGACCCTTGAAAAGAACTCTGCACGCCCACTGATTTTCCATACAAATATCTTTTTTTCACTACAGAATCCTCCTGAAGGAGTAACATTTCCATCGCCTGTTGTCATCAAATAAATCTAGATATTTTCTCCTGGCTTTATTCATTGTTTGAACACAATATTGTTGAGACTTCTGGTTGCCGACCTCCCCCCATCTATTCTCCACTGCACCCATAGTAATTGAACACAATATTTGACAGGATGCAGAGCTACCTGGAATAAAGACCACATTGTACAGCTTTTCTGTTAGCTGCAAGCAGCAATGTAAGATTTGGCCAGTGACATAGGTAGAAGTGCTGCTGGAAAACTTTGGGAAATATCCTTAAAGGACTGTGTGAGCATGCCCTTTGTCTGCTCCTGAGAATATGGATATGATGACTGGTCACATTTGAGCACAGAGAAGGAGGCCACAGCCTGGGATTGGAAGAAAAGAAAACTAAAAAGAGCTTTTTCCTGAGGTCTTAGTAAAGCAAAGCTACCATCCCAAATTGGGACTACCAAACCTCAGACATCCATGAAGACTGAAATGAACTGTTACTTGGGGAGGGTTTCTTTCATCTTCAGCCACTAGTCCTACCTGATAATAGCACAAATTAGTATAAATATTAATATTAGTATAAGAAATGCAAGACAGAAGTCACTGACCATTGCTCTGTACTATACTCAACTTTTTTTCTTTTTAACACATGTCCTCTCAGTCTTGCCCTGAAACCTGACATATAATTTAAGGGAATTGTCAAATTTCCAACCTGTCTACCCGAATATCAACACAAGGAAAAAAAAAAAAAAGCTCACATGCTTATTTATTTATTTATTTCTATTCTAAGTGAAATTACACCCAATTATACCAACATTCAGATTCAGATGCGAGACAAAGTGGAGAGCATCCTCTACATACTTTCTTTCTTTCTTTTCTTTTCTTTTTTTTTTTTTAAGTTTCTTTAGGACACTAAAGTATGAAAAGAGTTTCTTTTTTCTTTTTTCTTTTTGTTTAGACAAAGGAGGGAGTGTGAGTGGGGGAGGGGGGCAGAGGGAGAGAGAATCTTTTTTTTTTTTTTTAATGTTTATTTATTTTGAGAGAGAGAGAGAGAGAGAATGTGAGTAGAGGAGGGGCAGAGAGAGGTAGAGACTCCCAAGCAGGCTCGATGCTCAGAGCACAGCCTGACTCAGGGCTCAATCCCATATCCCACAGCTGTGAGATCATGACCTGAGCCAAAATTAAGAGTCAGTCACTTAACCAACTGAGCCACCACGTGCTCTGAGAGAGAGAATCTTAAGCAGGTTCCATGCTTAGCATGGAGCCTGACATGGGGCTAGATCCCACAACCCTGGGATCATGACCTGATCTGAAGTCAAGAGTCAGATGCTCAATTGACTGAGCCATCCAGGCACCCCAGGAGGAAAAGAGTTTCTGAAACTGAAGGCTCTGGTCCCATTTATGTGTTCCCCCTTTTTGGATCCTTCCATTCTCTGCCTCCCCAAGGACCTGCAGATATATAAGGTTAAAACTCAGGAGACAGACAAGCTAGAAATATAAGATGGGAGCCACCAACCTAAAGGTGACAAGGAAAGCAAAGGAATGAATAACATAACACAAGAAAAAGGAGATGAGTAAGAAGAGCATCCCTAATGGATTTTTGCAGAGAGTTCACATTTAAGTAGTGCATAGCGAAAGAGATCCTCCTCATGAAGACTGTGAAGGCGTGGTCAGAGATGCTGAAGAAAAACAAAACAAAACGTTATTCAATGACTTCTATTGATCAACTTGTAAATAGCATCAACTTTCTCTGATCTGGAAAATAAAACTTGAATGGATAGACAGTCACTTGGATCTAGCAACTAGGAGGTCCTCAGTGTTGACCAACACATGAGCAGTTTCAGGTGGCAGGAATGGGGTCTGGGGAGAAGTTCAGGCAAGGGGGGGGGGGGCGGGGCAGGGCAAGATTTTGTGCATAAACATCTCCAAGGCTATTTCCAGCACACAAACTATTGGGCTGCTTTTTGTTTGCATTCAGTGGCAAAGTCAGTTAAAAAGTCAGTTGTTTGATTGATTGGACCATTCAAGTCCTTTGAAGCAAATTAATATTTGCCTGCAAACTTAGCCTATGTTAAAAGAAAGGGAAAACTGGAAAGCAGCCTTTCTTGGAGGGTAAAATCTCCTTTATGGCACCACAGTCCTGCCACGCGGGCATCTGCCACACGGGCTTCCGCCCACTAATTGAATATTCACATTAGCCTTGAAAGGCATTAGAGATCTAAGCACTGCTCTACTGAATCCAGATTTAAGCACTTACCACATGGAGGGAGGCTGAAAAGTTGGAAAGAAGAAACCCAGGCAAAGAGCCTGAGAAACTGACCTGCCTTTGGGGGCTAGAACTAGGATGGAAAATTGGAACTTGGAAGACTTTCTGTTTTTTCCCCACTGTTTCTATTTTCTATAATTATTTCCTTTTTGCAAAAGCTTGGTATTTTGCAAAGTTCTCTAATCACGTAAAGACGGTTTCTTCTTTTTATCTCTGTTTCTCAGTGCTTTGTGTTATCGCATGCTAAATATATTTCACCATTTTATTTACTTCGGGCTGAAGCGCTGACACCATTATGTGACTTCTCCACATCCAGTTCCAAGCTGCACATTTCAAAGATAAATCACTGTAATTATTTATCCTCTTGAAAAGGAGCAGGAGGTGTGAGAGCCAAACTAATATGCACCTTTAGCCCATTTGAATGAGTCTTTGAAAACCAATTGTTCAGAACCCTTAACTTTGACTCTGTGTTTCCAGATCCTCTAATAGTAGGAGATAATTGAGGTTTGTGGATGAGTTGGGAAATTTTACTTATTTTTCAAAGACTACAAACCATAGCTACATATTTATTAGGATTCTTATTGAGTCCTACAGTGTCAGCCCTCAAGGTTGGTTAGCTCACCAACAACCTCAGAAAGAACCTGAAAAGTAGAAGTTTGGAATTCAGAGTGAAACTTTCAAAGCAAGGGCTAGAGATGTTTGTATCTGGTGGCTTCAGTTTAGTTTTAGAAGGCAATTTTTGTCTCCCTAGCACTTTCCTTAGGTAACTTAAAATGCAATCAGTATCACAAGTTCGAATTTCCGTCCCTTCATGATGGCAGAAAATGAAGTTTACTAAAAATTATTTTCTACTCCACTCTGAGGTAGAAAGAGGAGTTTTCTGAAAAATTCTTTCTTTGGGTGGATGGACAAAATATTGCCCACAGTGTAACTTGAACTGACTTGGTGAGGATAATATGCATAAAGGCAATCACTATTTTTATTTAGGAAATGTATTATCAGGGCCTTCATGTCAAATACAACCTCTTACCCCAACATAGTTGCCAAATTCTCTTAATTTTTTTTTCCCCTGCTGGACAGAGTTCTTGGTTCATTGTTAGAGAGTTCTCCCAGGTTCCTGGGAAAAACCTGGGCTTTTCAGAAGTGGTTCATGGTTTCCTTCTCTGTATTCCTGCCTTTTTTATTTTAAACACTTTCAAAATGCAGTCTCTTAATCACATGCTATACAAGGAAATCTTGATGGAAAATACTAGGGTTTAAAATTTCTCACATAAGCAAATTTTTTTAGATGATGGAAGCTAATCATAAGCAGAAGCCAAGAATATAATTTGCAGAATTCCAATTCGTAGAAGGCCAGTTTTCCAAAAGCTGATTTATAGAATAATCTGATATATCACATTTATGTGAATTTTGTAAATTTTTAAAAATATTTAATTTCTCAAAATTTCAGCATTTTATTTGGGAATCCATCATACTCTTCTTTTTTTTTTTAATGTTTATTTATTTTTGAGAGAGAGCGAGAGAGAGACAGAGTGCAAGCGGGGGAGGGGCAGAAAGAGGGGAAAACACAGAATCCAAAGCAGGCTGCAGGCTCTGAGATGTCAGCACAGAGCTCGGCAAGGGGCTTGAACTCACAGACCATGAGATTGTGACCTGAGCCGAAGTCAGACGCCCAACCGGACTGAACCACCCAGGCGCCCCCATCACAGATGGTTTTAAATTTGAAATTAAAATTTGAAGCTGATAGAGATGTGGAAATATTCCTGTTAAAGCTAAGTACGTCAGTAAAATCAATAGATAGGGTAAATTGTCATTTGGTAAATTTGCTTGATGCTAATTTAATGTGTGGTGACTATATTAAGACATGCATACCCTGTCTATATAGTGCAGCATGTACATTGCATAGATCTGGGGCATTATTTACATAGACTCTGTTGTGAATGGGTTTACTCAGGGTTGTGCAGCACGGGGACCCTAGACCTAAGCTAGATCGTAAGATGTCTGGCCCAGCCAAGTAGCATGTTGGGAGCTCCATCAACCAGACCAGCAATTCCAATCTAATTTGGAGGAACGTGCATATCCAAAGAAGTTCAAACTAAGAGGATAAAGCAAGGCCAGAAGCACAGTTTATAGGGTAAGTTAGGGTTATCTGGAGGAGATTTTAAAAATTCCCATATCCAGGTTGCACGCTGACCAATTAGTTCTTGGTGGGATCCAGCACGAACACTTTAAAAAGCTTCCTGGGTGATTGCGATATGCAAGTGTTATATAATAAATAATTCAACTGGCATTTGTCCCTGGTTCTTGGGGAGGAGGGAAACTCCAAATTCTTGGAATTCCCCCAGTGATAGGAGTGTCTTTGTTTTTCACAGGGGCCCTGGGACCACACCTGAATTTATGATAAGTAGATGACTGTGCTGGGGGTTGGTCAGGCCTAAAAGACCAACCATGTGATTAGAAAGCTGAGTTTTGAGCCATAGTGATATTAGCACAAACTTTCAACTTCCAGGGAGGGGAGAAAAGTTAGAGATTGCGTTCAATCAGATAGCCAATGATTCAATCAATTATGCCTACGTAGTGAAGCTTCAATAAAAACTCTGAGCACTGTGGCTTAGGGGAGCTTCCTGGGTGGTGAACACACAGATATGCTGGGAGGGTAATGTGTCCTGAGTCCATGAGGAGAAGGCATGGAAACTGTGTATGTGGGGCTTCCCAGACCTGACTCTATGTGACTCTTCATTTGGCTGGTCCTGATTTGTATCCTTTACAATACAAGTGACAATCATAGATGTAGAACTCTCCTGAGTTCTATAAGTCATTCTAGAGAAGTATCAAACCTGAGAGGGTAGTAGAACCCCCAGATTTGTGACTAGTTGATCAGAAGTGCAGGTGACCTGGGGACCATGAATTGCAGCTGGTAGCTGAAACGAGGGCAGTCTTTTGGGGACTTCTCTTCAACCTGTGGAGTCTGATGGTAACTGTAGGTGGTTAACATCAGAATTGTAGTATTATAGCAACAAAGTTGAGAGCTACTATCCTAGGAAAAGATGGTTCAGAGCATTAAAAGAGTGCCAAAATCAAATTGTCCATCCAGGTCAAGGCAGGGACACTATTAGGGTCCAATAAACATGGGTTAGTGTGGAAAGGGTTTGAGGGCAGACAGGAAGGAGACGCTGGTGCTTGGCCTAAAAGTCCAATATGGGAATGAGAGTAGAAATTATGAACCAGGACATAAGATCAGTCATGAAAAGTACCTATGTGTTGTGGGACACTATAGCTCAGTGTTCAAACAAATAAGCTCCATTATTCCCAGAGGCAGGTACGTTTTCCCCAGCGGTTTTGGCACAGAGCCACAGACTCTTGGTGCTGGAACATCACCACCAGCAAAAATCGTTGGAAGGAAGCTCTCTGTTTAACCAGGACTGGTTTTATGAGCAAGATGGAATTGAAGAGCTAGTGCTGGAATTATAGTTGCTGGGGCTGGATGGATCTGGAGTCCATAAGTACAAGATTTAAATAATTTAAATTCTTCCCACCAATGGCTTCTTAAAAAAATATGCTGAACATACATTAATTTCAATATATCTTGTGCCTTGCATTTCTTGTTATTGAAGGCTGAATGAGAAGCTCTTGTCAAGGCTGGGATGTCACTGAGAAAGGTCAGTGGACTGGCTGGCTTCCGAGAGGTGGCCTTTATCCTGAAGAATTTTCCCCAGTCCAGAGTCTGTCTCAGCTTCCCAGGTGCATAATTTTCATCTTGCCGCCACTCTAAAGTTGATTCTGCTTGGACAAGCTGACTCACACTGAAGTGAACCTCAGGAGTCGGAAGTATATAACCAAATGTGTGTTAATTCATAACATATCAGTATGAATGGGCTTTCTCTGCACACAAAATTACTTGCAGAAAATTTTGTAAAAATATTATGTGGTGAGCATGCAGCTGCAAGAAGACAAATCTGTGATACCACACTGAGAATGCCTAATGGTCTGAAGCTGTAGGAGATGTATGGCGCTCATCTCCCTCACAGGGTGGGCACACCCACTCCGTGACCAGCCTTCCATCTCCCTGCTTGGCATCGGTTAGGCCCTGCAATGCTTTCCTCTTCAACCGTCCCTTTTCTTTGCCTTCCTTCTTTATTGATCAGTGTTCTCTGCTGATGGATTCATCTTTCTTTAGATGTGTTATTAACCGTAATCAGGTTACTGCCAAATCTTGCAGGCCCGAGAGCCATTCTGTCTCTTTATGCAGGTGACTTTACGGAGCCCTCCTGTGGTCCATCGTGTAGTGATTTTGTGTTTGACGCTCAGAGAATGATTTTTCAAATTTTCTTCTGATTTGAGAACACACTTTTAACTAGGAAAATACGTAAAAGTATAAACATCATTCATAATCCCACCATTTAGCTGGAACATAATTATCTTCTTTTTACTTACAAAGTTTGTTTCTGGGTTGCTGTGAGTATTCTGTTTATTTATTTATCCTACTGAGAGATAATTTACATATAAAATTCACCCATTTTGAGCGTACAATTCAATGACCGTCAGTCAACATACAGAGTTGTATAGCTATCATCACAATCCAATTTTAGAACATTCCCATCAATTCAAATTGATCTCTCGTGCCCATTTGCAGACAGTTTCCATCCCTACCTCCAGTTCCAACAACCACTAATCTGCTTTCTGAATCTACAGATTTGCCTGTCTGGACATTTCAGAGAAATGGCATCATATGATCTTTTGTTCCTGGCTTTTTTTCACTTAGCATAATGGTTTGGAAACTCATCCATGTTGTAGCATGTATTAGCAATTTTCTCCTTTTTAGTGCAGAATAGATTTCCATTGTGTGGGTATGCCACACTTTATTTATCCATTCACTGCTTGATGGAAGTTTGAATGGTTTCCATTTTTTGGTTATTATGGTTAATGATGCTATGAACATTTATGTGCAAGTCTTTGCATGGACATATGTTTTCATTTCTTTTGGGTAGATACCTAGAAGTGAAATTGCTGCACTATATGGTAGATTTATGTTTAACATTTCAAGAAACTGTCAAAAATGTTTGTAAAGTGACTGCACCATTTTGAATTCCCACCAGCAACGTATAAAGTTTCAAGTTTGTTCACATCATTGTCAACATTTGGTATTGTTTGACTTTTTGAAGATAGCCATTCTAAGTAGGTGTGAAACAGCATTTCACTGTGGTGTTAATTTGCTTTCGCCTAATAACTAATGATGTTAGATATCTTTTCATGTTCTTATTAGTCACTTGTATATCTTTTTTGGTGAAATGTTCATCAAGCCTTTTGTCTCTTTTAAAAATCCAGTTGTTTGTTTTCATATTATTGATTTAAAAGAGTTCTTTATATATTCTAGATACTAGTCCCTTTTCAGATATATGATTTGTAAACATTCTCTTTCTATAACTTATGACTTTCATTTTTTCATGGTGTCTTTTGGAGTACAAAGGTTTTAATTTTAATGCAGTCTAATTTAACATCCTTTTACAACTTGTTCTATGATCTATTTTGAGTTATTTTTTTTGTCTATGATGTGGGGTAAGGATCTAAATTCATCTTTCTGCATGTGAATATTCAATTATTCAGCACCATTTTTTGAAAAGACAATTCACATTGAATTTTCTTGACCCTTTTCCAAAAACCAATTGACCATAAATATTTCTACTCTAAATTCTGTTGCATCAGTTTATATGTTTTTTATATCAATACCATACTGTCTTGATTACTGTAGTTATATACTGAGTTTTGAAATTGGGGTTTGGTTCTTCTTTTTTGGCAATTCTACTCTGCTTTTTATGTTATAGTCACCACTTGGTATGGTTTTTCTCTCACCTCTCTTGCTGTCAGTTCCCACACCTGGTTGCTATCAGGATATCCGATACTAGAACACTCTTTCCTTCTCCTCCTCTCCCCTTCCTCTTCCTCCCCCCTCACCGCCCCCTTCCTTCTTCTTCTCTGTCTCCTTTTTTTTTTTTTTTTTTTTTTTTTTTCTCATCAGCTCATCTTAATTATATGCTTTGGTCTGGAAACCAAAGAACACTATCTTATATTGATGTCACGCTTTCTATTTCTCCCACCATGCATGGGTCATTGACACAGAGAGGACTGACAAATAACAGCCCCTGGTATAGTTTCAGAATGCAGAACACTCTCTCACTCCCTCCTATATTGACATATGAAGTTCATAATAAAGGAGGCAATTATCCTACTGTATTCACTGCTTTTACTTTACCCAGGGAATTGAGTTCATATGTATACATCACAATATGAATTTTTCCAGTAAACACAGTTTGTTTCCTTCTGAGACATCAACTTTTTCCTCACCTAAGGCCATGCACTTCCAGTAAAGTTGTCTTTATTTCTTACTCCTGACTGATCAGCATATTATATTCCTTTGGTGACAGTGGTTGGCTCAGGAGAAAGCATGGGGCACATTCAGAGCTGCTAATAGGCAATGAGACTTTTTCTGGACTTCTGAAAGGCTTCCACTCTGCCCTACTAGACTTGAGACTGCAAAAAGGTAAGGCTGTATTCTTTTATCATCTTGCTATGCTGAGGGAAAAGCCTCCCTGGATTTCTTAGAAAAATGGAGCCGTGAGATGAGACAGACAGTGAATCCTGATTCTGGGGGTCTTCTGTGAGCCCCTGTTTCAAACCATGCCTTTAATGCACTTATTCTGGAGTTTTCAATTATGTGAGCAAATAAAGTCTCCTTTTTGCCTAAGCTAATTGGGTTTTTCTGCTCCATGCAACCAAAATAGCTTTTACTGATTCTGTTTAAGAGAGACACTGATAATTTAGAATAAATCCAGAGAAGAGTTGCCAGGGAAGTGAGTGTGACCAGAATTGTATCAAAGGGGAAGAAATGGAAGAGTTTGACTTGAAAAAAGAAGGTGTGGTGTGTATGTGTTACAGGAGAAAAAAGAAGTTAAAAGAATGGAGGATGGAACTAAAGAAAGAGAAATATCTTCAAATATTTAATTAGAATTCATGATAGAAAGGTCCTGGGAAACATATTTTGACCCAAAGTGTTAAAATTTTAACAATTTAATGTGTCTGGAAATGGAATTAATTACATTGATGATATGTTTGCTATGTCCAGAAGTGTTTTAAATGATTTATCAGAGATACTATAGAGTGGATTCCAGAGACCCAATGGATGGTGTGGTGTTTGTTTTTTTTTTTTTTTTTTTTTTTTTGTTTTTTTTTTTTTAGTCATTTGAATATTACCTTCACAATTTTTGCCATATGGGAATGATCCAACTTGTACCATCTTTTGTTTAATATTTTCTTTGCATCAACTCTTTTGTCTTGTTTAAATGAGCTTGTTTTAGAATGAGACTTGAAATCACTACCAAAAATGAAGGAAAAAAAAAGAATCAGTGACCAAAAATAAATGTAATAAAACAAAATGATATTATTAAATTCTACCTAGAGTCTGCATGGCAAAAGTTCTGTGTCTGTGATCTGGGCTCTCTTTGTTAATAGGAAGATTAATAGTTGAAAATATGATAACACCAAACTGATCATTTGTCTTTCTCTAGTCAGAAGGATTAAACAAGAATTGAATAGTAAAATTTTTTCTCACTAAGCAATTCAGTGTTTTTCATGGCATGCCTGTGTGCCACCTAAAATCATCAATCTATTCACACATTTGGAAAGTCTATAGCATGGGTGTAATTCACACCAGTGCTTCCCAATCTTTTCACAGCTTGTCACACACAGAGAACAATATTCTGTGGCACAGTGGGGTAAACTAAGGCAGCTGCTCAGCACCTGAGACATCTGGCCCAGACAGCTGACTCTTGCCCAGGCAGCAAGAGTCCCTTGCCACCCCTAACCTTGAGGTGGAGGAGATGAGTAAATTGACGTACAAGTAACTCTTGTAGTTAACATTCTATTAAGAGTTCTTTCTAGAAGTCTGTAATTCTATACTATTTACTTAAAGTTTCTGGAATCCAAAAATTCGGCTTGAAGTACTTACTTTTTGTATGTAAGAGCTCATAGGCTGGGTAAAGACCATCTCTACACCTTCTGGAAAATTCTCTCGTGGGATATTTGGTATCTCCCTTCATGCATATGACAGGAGAGCAGCACTGAAATCAAGTTGCTATGTTACAATGGGAAAACAAATCCCCCTAGCCGCCTGACCACCAAATGAAACCACAGATTCTCTACTTGGATTTACACTACCCTTTTCTCCAACTGATACACTGGAAAATCTGACTCAGTAAAAATGTGGTGTGTGAGTGTGTGTGTGTGTGTGTGTGTGTGTGTGTGCGTGTTTAAAAGAATCTTCACAATCCTTCTAATCTTACACATATAAATGCACTTTAGTTCTGAAAACAGTCAGTTCATCTTAAACCAAACAGATAATCAGGTAAGAAGAAATTGTCTTTAAGAGCATAGCTTTTGGCTGAGGCTACCTTATTTGGAAGAATTTGAAATGTTGCTAGGACTCCCCATGGCTCTACGACTGGGGAACATCTGATACCAGTTTAAAGATTCCATGATTCATTAAAGGATTTTGGTCTGTTCCCTACTCTTTTAGTATTTCTTCACAAACAGACCTCAGGATTTTCCTAAATGGACAGATTATTTGTCTGAGTTTATTTCTGTGTGTTTTTTTTCCCCTGCATTGTCTTTTTTTTTTTTTTTTTTTTTTTCTAATTGGGGTGATTTACTATCACTGGTGTTTTCCTTTTTGAGTTCTTTGAGTCCGGGTGGGAGGTCATTTTTGGCCTCAGATTGGAATGTCCCAGAATAACTGCTATTTAACAGGCTACTTGGTATGTTGCAATTTTAAGGAACTCTCATGGTTGAGGCTGAGATCTATCTATAGGCACCAAATAGAGTGGGAATATTTATACTTCTGATTTCTGTTCTAAGGCTTCCATTACTTCCAAATACATTTAGCCCAATTCTCTCTCTACTCAGACGTGGAAGAAGCAAAGCTGTGAGTGGACATCGAAGGATGTTCTTTTTTTCTTTTTAATGTTTTATTTATTTTTGAGAGAGAGACAGAGCATGAGCTAGGAGGGGCAGAGAGAGAGAGAGGGAGACACAGAATCCAAAGCAGGCTCCAGGATCTGAGCTGTCAGGGCAGAGATCCATACAGGGGCTTGAACTTGTAAAACACGAGATCATGATTTGAGCTGAAGTCGGAGGCTTAACTGACTGAGCCCCCCGGGGTCCCCGAAGGATGTTCTATAGACTGAATGTTTCTGTCCCCCCAAATTCATATATTGAAACTGGTTGTAAGTAGTTTTGCCATTAGCACCTTTGCTCTGCAAGCATTTTTGCAGCAAATGTTTTTCCTGCTTAACGAATTGGTTGTCAGGCCATTTTGCCATAAAAGACAAAAATCACAAAAAATAAAAGAGGGACATTCATTAAAAGGGATATAATGAAACAGAAAAAATGAATAACAAAATTTAAAAGACTGTATTGCAAAATGCAAAATACTGGAATATATCTGAAATGTATAGTGTAGGTTCATGGCAATAATGCCCAGATAACTGATTTTATTTTGTGAATTGTACCTAAGTACTTGTCTTCAGAATCTTTCATTCATAGCATTGTACATTTTTTTTTTTTGCTTGTTGATTTATCTCCTTGTTCAGCATCGTACTTTTTCTTTTTTCACTAAAATTTCTTCCTTCATTAAGAGAGGTATCAGTTTTTAAATACTAGAATGCCTGTTTGAAGATTAGCTTTGTATTGCATTGTGAAAGCCTTCTATATTGTTGTTTGTTTTTGGCATGTTGTTACATGTTCATTCATAGATGTTCCAAAGTTTCATGGGAAATGTGGGCTTAAAACTCTGTGTCACAGTATAGACCAATATGAAGGCTAAGATTTATATAATATATATACAATGGAACATAAAAATGTATCTCTGCATGAATGAAGAAATGAAACCAAACTATCAATGAGATTTTTTTAAATTTATAGCGAAATTGCCTTACAGCCAATTAGTTATGCATTGAAAGTGCTTGCAGCAAAAATGTGTACAGCAAAGACAATTACAACAAATATACGGACAAAGTGGAAACTCAGTCCCCAGAGTGATGGTATTTGGAAGTGAGGTTTCAAGGAGGTAAGTAGGTCATAAGGGTGGAGCCTCCACGAACGGGATTAATGTGTTTATAAAAAAAAAAAAAGGCCCCAGAGAGCTCCCTTTCCCCTTCTGCCATGTGAAGGCACAGTGAGAAGACAACTGTCTGTGAACCAGATACTGAATCTGCCAGCACCTTGATCTTGGCTTTTCCAGAATCCAAAACTGTAAGAAGTAAATGCATGTTGTTTACGCCACCCAGGCAATGGTATTTTTGTTATAGCAGCCCAAACAGATTAAAACTGATTATTATAGTATTTCTCAAATTTGTCTGATGGTAAGACTCACCAGAGGTGGCTGTTAAATAGACAGAATACCCAATCTTTCTCTTAAGAATACGGAGTCAGAGGGGCGCCTGGGTGGCTCAGTCGGTTAAGTATCTGACTTCGGCTCTGGTCACGATCTCACGGTTCGTGGGTTCGAGCCCCGCGTCGGGCTCTGTGCTGACAGCTCAGAGCCTGGAGCCTGCTTCAGATTCTGTGTCTCCCTCTCTCTCTCTGCCCCTCCTCTGCTCATGCTCTGTCTCTCTCTGCCTCAAAAATAAATAAATAATTTAAAAATATTAAAAAAAGAAAAAGAATACTGAGTCAGTAGTCTGCTCTAGGGTCTTTAGCCACTCTTTCAAGAGCCCCTCCATGCTCGGGTTCCAAACTACCCCTTCACCTGCTCTACTCCCCTACTGTTCCATTCATTCATTTTCCTCCCACCCTTCCATCTGTCTCTTTCTCTCGCCTCCCTTCTTCCTTCCCACAAATATTTGTTGAGCATCTCCTTGGGATATAGATCTGAATAAGAGAGATAGTCTCTGCCTTTACAGACAATAGGTAAATAAATACCTATTACAGTTTGTGATACAGCTAAAAAGGAAATAAATGCAGTGATATGATGCAAAGGGTTAAAGCAGAGATGGAAAGCATGTAAGCCAAGGTTGTGAAGGGTGTTCTTTGAAAAAGCAAACAAACTTTTTAAACATTTTAATTTATTTTTGACAGACAGACAGAGGTAGAGTCTAAGTAACTTGCCCAAAGTCACACAACAAATGAGTGACAGAGCTAAGATTGAAATATGCCATCCCAGGTGATCTGTTTTATCTCCTGTAGTAAATCTTAAGCAACATGGGAGAAGTGACTGCTTTGTCTTTGCATCCTTAAATTAAATAAACAAAAAAAATCAAGCTGCAGAGGAGCTCTAACATTTGTGTAACACTAAGAGAAAAAAAAAAGAAAGAATGCCCCTCCCAAATTATATTAGTTTGCGAGGATGCTGTAACAAGTACCCCATGGCTTAAACAACAGAAATGTATTGTCTCACAGCTCTGGAGGCCAGAAGTCTGAGATCAAAGTATCAATAGGGAGGCGCCTGGGTGGCTCAGTCAGTTGAGCATCTGACTCTTGACTTCAGCTCAGGTCTTGATCTCAGGGTTGCGGGATGGATCAATGCGTTGGACTTCATGCTGGGCATGGAGCCTGCTTGAGATTCTCTCTCTCTCTCTCTCTCTCTCTCTCTCTCTCTCTCTCCCTCCCTCTACTGCTTGTGCTTACTCTCTCTCTAAAAAAAAAAAAAAAAAGGTGTCATTAGGACCATAGTCTCTCTGATGTTGTTGCCTGGGAAGTATTTGCTCTGGGTCTTTCTTCTAGCTTATGGTAGTTGCTTGGTTTATGGAAGCATAACTCCAACGAATCTGCATGTGGTGTTCTTGCCGTGTGTGAATCTCTGTGCCCAAATTTCCCCCTTTTATAAGGACACCAGTCATATTGGATTAAGGGCCCATCCTACTGACCTTGATTTCACTTAACTGATTACGTGTGCAATAATCCCAGTTTCAAATAAGGTCACATTTTGAGGTAGTGGGGCTTAAGTTTTCACCATATGAACTTTGAGAAGGTACAATTCAACCCACAACACAATTCTACTACATAGCATCTATCACAAGGCTGACTGCTAAGCCAGAGGGCCTGATGTATTTGTTCTAGGTGCCCTCTCCTAAAACCAACATTACATAGAGTCAAATGATCAATTTAGACAAGTTTTATTGTGCTAACATGGAGCCTTCAATCTTTGAAAGATTCTGTCAGTCTGATATCAATGCTAGTTAGCTTTTCACATAAGCAAAAGGAGTCATCTACTTAGCACCAAAAACTTGGTCTACTTGAAGCTACTCTAACCTATGATTCCTTCTGCCTCTCATTAAAGGGGGAGTCAATTTCTGTGTATAACATTACAATACCTACAAGTTATCTTTGATGGTGCTTAAAATACTTAAATCTTATTTCGAAATGGGTGTAGCTTAGTAAGATTCACTAAGTTTCAGCATTAAAAGGAAATGAAATATTAATATCAAGAAATATTCCCATCAAGGAAGAAGTGGGGCTGGTAATTTAGGACTCCCTAAATGGGAAATGGCCTGAACACAGTATGTCATAATGCAAAATAGTTTAGAACGTTGGAAAGTCAAAAATTTAAATGTAAATTCCAGCCAACCACAGAGCACAGGGCATGTAAATGTTAAAAATATTCAACAGGCCGCGTATGGCCTACAGAATTCCTGAGAACGGGATTCTCTAATCTGACTCAGCTTTGCCTAGCCCAGGGCATCGCACAGAGCCACTTTAAATATATTACATTGAATGAAGTTTTGTTTGTTTGTTTGTTTGTTTGTTTGTTTTAAAGTATCTTATCTTTCTTAATAGAGATAGGAAGCATTCACAGTTATATTTAAGAAGTTAACTAAAGATGGGCAGTGTTTTACTATATGCCAGCAACTGTTTTAGGTACAATCAGGGAATGAGGTAGACTCTGTTATCTCCATCTTAAAGATAAGGGAACAGAGAGATTAAATAGCTCACACAACTAGGAACTGGTAGCCATGGGAATTCACACGTAGGCTGTTTACATTTAAAGCCCACATTCTGAACCATTCTTCAATATGTCCGTTAACACCACTGGTGAGCAGCCAGAGAGAGCTTTTTTTTTTTTTTCCTAAAGACTTCTTCAACTGAGATGTTTACTATCAGCTAATCAGCGTGTTACTCCTGTTGAATTTAACAAATTCAGTGTAGTGACTACGCATTCCATTTCTGACAGTTCTCTAGACCTAAGTTCAAACCCTGGCTTTGGCAGATCTTGGCTGTGTAACTCTGTGTTACAAACTTTTCCAAGACTCTATTTCATCGTCTGTAAAATAAGGAGGATTATTCCTACCTCATAGAATTGTGATTATATGTTTAAAGCATTAGACACAGTGCTTGATACACAGTAAAAACTCAGTACATGATATCTAAAAAGCATACCTATGTGTAAGTAGTATTTCATGGTGTGGATATACACAACTTGATTATTCACTGTTGATATTCACTGTTGATACATATTTGGATCGTTACTAGCTTTTAAATATTACAAAGAAAGGGGCGGCTGGGTGGCTCAGTCAGTTGAGCGTCCGACTTCAGCTCGGGTCATGGTCTCACAGTTAGTGAGTTCGAGCCCCGCGTCAGCCTCTGTGCTAACAAAGAGCTCAGAGCCTGGAGCCTGCTTCAGATTCTGTCTCTCTCTCTCTCCCCTTCCCCTGCTCATGCTCTGCCTCTCTCTGTCTCTCAAAAATAAATAAATGTTGATAAATAAATAAGTAAATATTACAAAGAAAGCTACTACGAACATTCTTATATAAGTCTTTGTATAAACTTATGCTTTAATTTCCTTTGGGTAGATTCCTAGAGTGGAACAAGAGCATGTTTTAGTTTTTAAGCAATTGCCAAAGGTAGAGCGCCTGGGTGGCTCAGATGGTTGGACATCTGACTTCAGCCCAGGTCATGATCTCACTGCTCATGGGTTCGAGCCCCGCATCTGGCTCTGTGGTGACAGCTCAGAGCCTGGAGCCTGCTTCAGATTCTGTGTCTCCCTCTCTCTCTGCTCCTCTCCTGCTCACGCTCTCTTTCTCTCAAAGATAAATAAACATTAAAAATTAAAAGAAAAAAGAAAAAAAGGAACTGTCAAAGGAGTTTAAGAAATTTTCCAAAGGCATTGTACCATTCGATATTCCCACTAGCCATGTATGAGAATTCCAGTCCCTCTATATTCTTCGCAGTGATGGGTACGGTCAGTTTTATTCATGTATTTATAGAATTTGTTTCATTGTGGTTAAAAAATAATAATAAAATTTACCATTTTAACTATTTTTAAGTGTAAAGTTCAGTAGTGTTAAGTATATTTGCATTGTTTTGAAATATTATACATAATATTGTTGTGAAACATCTTCAGAACCTTTTCATTTTGCAGTACTGAAACATTATGCCCATTAAACAGCTTCCCACAACCCCCCTCCCCTCAGCCCCTGCCAACCAGCATTCTACTTTCTGTCTCTATGGATCTGACTACTGTACATACCTCATAAGTGAAATAATACAGTATTTGTCCTTTTGTGACTGGATAATTTCACTTAGCATGATGTCTTCAAGATTCATCCATGTTGTAACATGTGACAAGATTTTCTTCCTTTTGAAGGTGGCATAGCATTCCACTGTATGTTTTGGCCCCATTTTGTTTATCCATTCATCTGTCAATGGACATTTGTGTTTCTTCCACCTTCTGGCTATTGTGAATAGTGCCGTTATGAACATGGATGTACAAACATCTCCGAGACCATGCTTTCATTTTCTTGAGATATATATCCAGAAGTGGGATTGCTAAATCATATGGTAGTTCTATTTAAATTAAAATAGTATGAGTAATTAAATTAGTAATTAATTTAAGGTAATTAATTAAATGAGTAATTAAAATAGTAATTCAAATGGTATGAAGAACCTCCATACTATTTTCCAAGATGGTTGTACCATTTAAAAATCCCAACAATGCACCGACTTTTTCACTTTCACGTCAACACTTGTTGCTTTTCTTTCTTTCCCTTTCTTTCTTTCTTTCTTCCTTTCTTTCTTTCCATCTTTCTTTCTTTCTTCCTTTCTTTCTTTCTTTCTTTCTTTTTTTCTTTCTTTCTTTGTTTCTTTCTTTCTTTCTTTCTCTTTCTCTTCTTTTGTAGCCATCATAATGAGTATATGGTGATATCTCATTGTAGTTTAGATTTGCATTTCTCTGATGATCAGTGATATTTAGCATTTTTTCATATGTTTGTTGGTCATATGTTGAACTATTCAAGAATAAATTCTACTTGGTCATGGTGTATAATCCTTTTAATGTGCTGTTGAATTCAGTTTGCTAGTATTTTGTTGAAGATTTTTGCATCAGTATTCATCAGGGATATTGATCTGGAGTTTTCTTGTAGTGTCTTTATCTGGCTTTGGTATCAGCATAATAATACTGGCCTCATAGAATGAATTTGGATGTATTCCCTCTTCAACGTTTTGCAAGAGTTTGAGGAAGATTGGAGTTAGTTCTTGTTTAATTTTTTTTTAACGTTTATTTATTTTTGAGAGACAGAGTGTGAGTGGGGGAGGAACAGATAGAGAGAGGGAGAAACAGAATCTGAAGCAGGCTCCAGGCTCTGAGCTGTCAGCACCAGAGCCCAAAACAGGGCTTGAACCCATGAACCATGAGAACATGACCCAAGCCAAAGTCAGTCGCCCAACCGGCTGAGCCACCCAGGCACCCTTACTTAATTCTTCTTTCTTTTTTATTATTATTATTTTTTTAAATATTTATTTATTTTTGAGAGAGAGAGAGAGAGAGAGACAATGCAAGGAGAGGAGACACAGAATCCAAAGCAGGCTCAAGGCTCTGAACAGTCAGCACAGAGCCTGACACGGGGCTCAAACTCGTGAACCACAAGATCATGACATGAGCCGAAGTCAGATGCTTAGCCAACTGAGCCACCCAGGCACCCCATTACTTAATTTTTCTTTAAATGCTTGGTAGAATTTTCCAGTAACACCATCTGGTCTTAAGCTGTTCTTTGTTAGGAGGTATATAGATTTTAATCCTTGTACTTAGAAACTGTAAAGAGTATACATGATTTGGAAATGAGACTCCAAACAATGACCAAAGAAAAATAATAAAGTCCATGCCTTCTCTTTTGTCTGGTCACCCAAAAATGTTACCTGCTATGATGATCATTGTCTGTCAGTTGCAATTATTTCTATCTGTGCATCACCTGAAACTACTTTCTCTTCCACATCAGTTCAAGACCCCTTTTCACCCACTGGTATGCCAGGTCTCTGCGGCCTGGCCATAACACTGATATTCTGTGCCATGTTGTCTTTTGACTGACATCGTCCACAACTGGTATACCTCACTTTCCCCTGGTCACCACATCTCATTTGCTACTAGAGAAAATACTGTTGCTGGATTTTTTCCTTCCACCTGTCTCATGACAGAGTCCTGACCCACTTTTCCAAGTAACTGCATGCAATTTAGAGATCTTCTGAGAACCAAACTGCTAGCTATTTGAGACCTGTGTCTTACAAACTGATGAGCACCTATAATTCAGGTCTTTGAAACATGGCTTCTATATTTTCTTACAATCTAATCTTTAGTCTTTTCCTGATGCTCTAGTCCAGACACCTGTGAGCCAGACCAGTCTTTTGAGAGGTTTTTGTTTACTGATTCATTCTTCTTAGTAGTTATGCTCTGTTCAGACTTTATTTTTCTACATGATTCAGTCCCCGTGGGTTGTCTGCTTCTAGGAATTTTTCCATTTCTTCTAAGTCTTCCAATTTTTTGGCATGTAATTGTTTCTAGTAGTCTCTTATAATCCTTTTAATTTCTGTAGCATTAGTTGAAATGCCCCCTGTTTCATTTCTGATTTTAGTTATTTGAGTTTTCTTAACTAAAGTTTTCTCAATTTTTTTGATCTTTTCAAAAAAGCAACTCCTAGCTTTGTTGATTTTTTCTATTCTCAATTTCATTAATCTCTGCTCAAATCTTTGTTATATCCTTAAGATGATAAATTTTATGTTATGTGTTTTATCACAATTAAATATTTTTAAATTAAAATAAAAAGAAAGAAAGGTGGGGTGCCTGGCTGGCTCACTCAGTAGAACATGCTGATCGAGAACTCTCGATCTCAGGGTTGTGAGTTCAAGCCCCACACAGAGCTTACTTAAAGAGAAAAGAAAAGAAAAGAAGAGAAAAGACAAGAAAAGAAAGCAGATCACTCTGGGGGAAGACACATGAGGGAGGGATTAGGAAATGCCATGAGGAAACTTTTGAAGCTAATGGATTTATTTGATTGTGGTGATGGTTTCACAGATATAAATATATCCAATTCTGATCCTGATCTGCTATTACAGTTCTGAGTCCATTTCTCTCAGTTTTCTTCAGAACAGGCGGCACCTCCAAGGATTGAAGTTCAACAGAGATAAGCTCTCAGCCATTTCTCAATTAGACTTTCATGATGGAATCTTCAGATAGATATTCATTGCATCAAGGAGGTTGTATCAATGAGATATTATTGTTCTCTTCATTTTTTAAAGCGTATAGCATTTACAACATTACTGCAGACACTTCATATGTTTAACTTAGAAGATTTATTTTTCAAGAGCTTTATTTATCAACAACAAAACAATGATTGTACACTACCTCAAATGGCTTTATGATGCTAATTGTGTTATAGAATTTATACAGTTTAAACCACAGATGTGACTACCTTTACTCTATTGCCTTAAATAAAAATCTAAAACTCCTCTTTGTTAAAACAAGCTGACCCTAAATCACTAATATGTACTATATAATAGACAAAATACGTTTTAAGATAGCCAGACCTAGGTGCAATTTGGCATTTTTTTCCTTTAATTTTTGGTGATTACCAATGTAACCACACCAGGTTCAGTGTAATCACAAGATTCGTCCTTGGGTTGGTTTTCAAAACTAGAAATTCACCCTTGTTCATCTAATTAATTCCGTTATATACTCCGCCACCTTGGATATACACAGCAACTTGAACTCCACATAGCGGCTTCATCTGCAATTTAAATCTTACTAGTTCCAATCACCCCTGTCGAAGGCTGTGGCTTCTATGTAATTTATTCAGCATTTTGTTCAAAAGATATTTATCGAACGTCAAACTATGTGCCAGGGCTGTGTACCAGGGACACACTAGCAAATAAGAAAAATGCAGTCACTCTCAGGGAATTTATAGTCTAACTGGAAGACAGATATTGAACAAGCAATTATAAGATTGATGAGTGTTACAATAAAGGAAGTACAGGATGTTTGCTATGAGAACAATTCTTTTTCCTCTGGGCTCCAGGAGGAAAACTACCAGGTTAAAAAATGATTGTTTTCCTTCCAACTCCCTGCTCCTGCCGTCTAAAGGAGAGATTCCATGTAGGGAATATCTGTATCAAGAACTACAAATACGTCCCCATAACGATTTTTTTTTCTTCCTTTTTAGGGAAGTAGAAGCATCCTTCTTAGCAATTGACCTATTTCCAGCTTAGCTGCTGACTGGGTAGGACTAGGTATTTATAACACTTCTCTTGGTTTTCTCTTGGCGGCTATCATTGTTCCCATTTTATAAGCTATCCCTGCCCGGGAGGTACTTAGAAACAACCCTGAAAAAGAGACGGCATTCCTATGTTTTTAAACAATGGATAAGGCAGTTGCTAGACGATATCTACAAACTGGTTTCATGAGAGCCTTGAAGAGATTTTTTTTTCCCTTTTGTCTTAGATTTCTTGAAATATCTGGGAGCTCTCAGAGAAAAGCCTCTGCTGACTTTAAGGCTATATTTACAAGTCAATAATGTTTTCACTATGAAAACCATTTGGTGGATCTACAAGTACAGTTAAGCTTTGTCGGAGAGTGAGCTTGGGTTCTGAAGGATCAGTGGGTTCAGCCTCAACCCCAGTGTCAGTAGCGGCCAAAACAACAGAAAAAGAGGGTCACATCTGGGTAAGAATACAAAAGAGAGATAAGATGCTTTCAAAAGGCTAACCTAGGATTATTTTTCAAACCAGGGCTAAGCCAATGGAAGATAAACTTCATGTTTACATGCAGAATCCTGTAGTATTTAGGCTAGGCCGAGAACGTAAGCCCGTTGAAGGGAGCCACCTTTTCTAGCTCACAGAGGCCAGGGGAGTTCTGACACCTGCCACTCAACTCTTGCCCCCGCCCTCAGCTTTCTAACAGCCCTGGTGTGAGACTAGTTCAGCATTTCTGCTGAGTCTCTAATTCTTGTGGCTGGCGGGGATGGCAGATCGTCCTGGTTAACAGACCTGGGGTAACCAGGCCGCACGTCTGTGGGAATGGTGGCAGCACCTTGTAGGAGAAAGAGCCCTGAGCCTTGGGAAAAGCATGCACTCTCTCCGGGTCTTTTTTTTTTCTTTCTCACTTTAAAATGGGCTCCGTTAGAAGGCTGCACGGCTGCTGCGCATGTGGGATACTTGTTAAAAGTGGGCGTTTCCGGCCCACCTCTGCAGACTCTGATTAGGGGTCTGACTTGGAGGGAGGTGGGGAGGAGGGGTGCGGTGAGGGGTGGGAGTGTGGGTTGTGACCGGTTTTCTAAAAGCTCTGCTGGCGATTCTGAGGGTGACTAGTCCAGTTCTGCTCTAAAATTCTCAGGGACGATTTCCGGAAACCACGAAGTTAATATTCCACCAGTAACACACTAGCATTGTACCATATAAAGTCTCACAGTCTGCTGAAAAGGATAGTATTTGTTGTTCTTTCCTCTCGAGACTAATCTGCTTGATGCCAGGGTTATAAATAGTAATAATAAAAAATATATGTATAAAATTTACTACATGCCAGCCATTGTCCTAAACATTTCATATGTCTCCATAAAATTTTCTCAACAATGCTGTGAGGTAGACTATTACTATTACCCACATTTTACAGATGAAGAAACCAAGGCACAGAAAAGTCGAGTAACTCACGTGTGGCAACACAGATAGCAAAGTGTACTGACTGAATTTAGGCTGGCTCAGGGGAACTTTCTGTGTGGAGAAACCTAAGTAGTGTCCGTCTTACATTGGGAGGCAGTGGGGTTCTGTGGAAAAAGCCCATCAAACACTTAGCCAAATTCTGGTATAGCTACTTACTAGCTGTGTGATCTTGAGTGACCTTATTTAGCCTTGCTAAGTGTCTCAGTTAGCTCAGACTGCTGTAACAAAATACCATACACTGGGTGGCTTCAACAACAAACATTTATTTTTCACAGATCTGGAGACTGGGAAATCCAAGATCAAGTTGCCAGCAAGTTCAGTTCCTGGTGAGGCTTCTTCCTTGTTTTCAGAAAGACATCATCTTGCTGTACCTTCACAATGCAGACAGAGGGGGCGGGGCGCCAGTCTCCCTCTCTTCTTACAAAGGCCCTAATCCCATCATGGGGGCTTCATCCTCATGGCTTCTTCTAAATCTAATTAACATTCAGAGGTTCCACTTTCAAATACCATGACATAGGGAGTTAGGGCTTCAATGTGTGAAATTTGGGTAGGACATAAACATTCAGTCCATAGCACCAAGCTTCAATTTCTTTATCTGCAACATATATACCGCACCTATTTTTTAAAATTTTTATTTATTTATTTTGAGAGAGAGCATGTGAGCAGGGGAGGGTCAGAGAGAGAGACAGAGAGACGGAGAGACAGAATCCAAAGCAGGCTCCACACGGTCAGCACACAGCCAGATGCAGGGCTTGGACTTATGAACCTGAGGCGAAACCAAGAGTCGGATGCTAAACTGATTGAGCCATCCAGGCGCCCCTGTATCACACCTATTTGTAAGGTTTAACAATGAAATGAGATTTTTATAAGGCCTTAGCTCAGTCTCATAATGAAAACAAAGTAAAATATTAAAAATTTACTCTGTGTTAGGTACTGTTGAAGAAAATCCAAAGAAGAATTACGATTTATGGAATATCATGCTTTCTGAACTATGCTAAATGCATTAATGCATTTTATTCACTGAATCCTTCATAATGCCCTAAGAGTATTATTATTAGGTATTACTATCACTATTTTATAAAGGGGGAAGCTGAGAGGTTAACTATTTTCCTAAAGTCACAACTGGTGACTAGCAGAACCAGGAATGAAAACACATCGTGTGCTCTGAGTGCTAGGATATATTGCCTCTTGTGTTTACACGGGAATCTATGAAACTCATTATTTAAAACTGTCATGAAATAAATATAAATGAATACTTTTACCTGAGAGTTCTGAGGTTACAGGAAATGTTTACTATGAGCCTCATAAAGAGAGAATTCAATTCTTTCATCTTAATGATAACTTTATTTGCTGCCTAAAAATTAGAATACACAGGGAGGGGGGAATTGGCAAGATATTAGTCAAAGGGCATGTAGTTTCAGTTACACAAGATGACTATATCCTAGAGATTCACTGCACAGCATAGCACATATAATTAACAATACTGTCTTGTATACTGAAAACTTGGTTAAGAGAGTAGATCTTATATTAAATTTTCTTTAAAAAAAAGAGGGAGGGAGGGAACTTTCAGAGGTGATGGTTGTAGCTTTGTATTGTTTATGGTGACAGTTTCATGGGTGTATACTTCAAACTCACCAAGATGTATACATTAAATATGTATAGCTTTTTTGGTATGTTAAGCACACCTCAAAAAAAAAAAATCAAGATACATGATCTTCTAATGGGACAAAATGGTCAAAACAGAACACAGTAGCCCTGGTGTCTGTTTTACCCCTCTCCTCCCACCCTCCACTCTTGACATCTATTACCCAAGGCCAACTTCAAGGGGAGAAATATAGCTCTGAAATCATTTAGCCCGAGGGCAACGTTCTTTTCTAGCTCTAGAATTCTTTAGTGTGTGTGCTGTCACCGAGCCTCAAGTTTTCTGTTTCTGACTCATCAAAGGGGTGTAGAAACATTTATACTCTCTCCTTTGGAAGAATTCTTCTATGACCTTTTCCACCTCCAGCCCAGCCTGCAGGCTGAACATGTTGGTTAAAGACAGAAAAACTTAATTTTTATAGAAACCAATAAACAAAGTGGGATTGAGTTTCCTTTAAAAAGAAAAAATCAGGGGTGTGTGTATTGGTTGCTGTAATGCCTGGATGGCTCAGTTGGTTAAGTGGTTAAACATCCCAGCGTGGATCATGATCTCACGGTCTAGTTAGTAGGTTCGAGACCCTCATCGGGCTCTGTGCTGACAGATCAGATCCTGGAGCCTGCTTCAGATTCTGTCTCCCTCTTTCTCTGCCCCCTCCCACTCGCACTCTGTCTCTCTCTATCTCTCAAAAATATATGTTAAAAAAAAACTTTTAAAAATCAGTATTAGTTTTAATATTAAAAAAATGTGTTGGTTATGAAATTCTTGGAAAAAATATATAGCAGTATTGAAATTTTGTGAGAAACTGCCGTGTAATCACAAAACCACACAACTGGTATTAGAAACAAAGGCCCTGACAGAAAAGCCTCTTTTCCAACATAACTGAAAAATGAATATAACCACTGAATCTCTGTTTGGCAGGATCCAAACACTTGGCTACTCAAGGTAACCACTGGAGAGGCTGGAGGTCAAGTCCAGGGAAATGCCAGAGTAACCACACTATTCATCCAGCCAACTTAAGACAGTTAATCAATCACAAAGACAGAAAAATTAACAATGAAATTTTTTCTAGAATTTAAAGAAGTTGATGCTAGGAATCTTGGCACTGTTGATGCAGTGGCTCCTCGAGTTAATATGGAACAAACCATACCATTAGCTGAAGAAAGATAAGCAAAATATATAGGGTTCTGGCACAGCTGGATTGAGCCACTTTGGGGAATGGCTCTCAGAGAAGGTTCTAGTAGTAATGGCCTGGTAAAAAATAAAACACTTTGTGATAATTAAACAAGGATGATTATTCAGAAGAATTGTGGCACAACACCAAGCAAAGCCAAAATTTATTCATATGTTTTTGTGTTTTAATCTTGCTGACCTTATCTTTCCAACCTATAATTTTAATTTGGTCCAGTTTTCATCATCTACTTAGTTTCAATTTTACTTAATTATTATATAAATAATCTTAAGTCCCATAGAGAAATTGGTAGGTCGCTAAATAATTAAATACGTATTAAGACAGTAACAGGAAGAAATTCTCTTTTTTCTCTCTGCTCTCTTTTTTTAAGCAAAGATCGGTTGAGAATCTGGTGATCTCAGGCCTAAAGTATTTGGCTTTCCCCTTTGTTCAGGACTCCTGGTGAGCAGGGGTGGCCTGGTGATCTATGATTAAGATGACAGTCCCTCCTCCCTCCTCCTTTGCCCCATGCTTTGCATATATAAATTGAGCCTTTGGGGTTTACAAGGTGCTAGCAGTCTTAAAGACTATTAATATTATTGCCTTTTTGGTTAACAGATTTGTAATTATTGTAACTAACCTGAGCCGAAAGATGAACTAGCAATTTTTGCAAATTCAAACAAAACCTACTAGTATTATTTTGAAAAACAAAAAACAAACAAATGAAATAACTCCACTTCCATGATTAATTTCAAAGGACAGCCATCAAAATAGTAGTCTTTCCCCAAAAGCGGGAAAATTTTAAAAATATGTATTTTAAAGGATTTTGCAGCTGTAAAACAGACACTTAAATTTTAAACTCCCCCCACTTAAAATTTGAAGTTAACAAACTGTTCAGAAAGTTTGCAAAGCTAATTAATTAATGAGACCTGTTTCCCCAAGCCATCCCTGACATGTTGTGGTTGAGGGAAGAAAAAGCTCCTTTTCCCACCCCTCCCCCACCCTGAAGAGCTAGAAACTGGAGGCTTGGTAAGGGGCCACCTAAGAGAGGGGCTTATCCTTTCCCTGAGAGCCTGGGTACAGTGAGTCCCACTAGGACAGGTTGAGTACAAGCCTGGCTGGAATTCTCAGAAAACAGGCAAGGCCAGGGTCGGGCAGAAGCACAGTCCTGCAAATCCACAGCTGCTATCAGTTTCCCAAACTGTTTTTAGAATCCTCAGGGGCTGGGAGTGGAATGGGTTATGCTCACTTAGGATGGTTTGGTTTGCAAATCTGGGAAGAGAGCCAGATAGACCGTTTTCTCCCATAATTCTGGAGATGATGTGTGCTCTTCAGAGAGATATAAAGTCACAGACTCATAGAACTGGACCTTTGGAGATCATCTAGTGAATCCATCTACTAATGTTACACACCAGGCAGTGGAGACAGAAAAAGTTAATAACTTGCCCAAGCTCATTACATAGTTGGCCTCTGATAGAGCTAGCACTTGAACCCAGTGTTTTCTTCCAACTCATTCACATTTGATAAATTGAGTAGATAGTACATTACATTTTTCAGATATAATTTGAAGATATATAAAACACGAACTTTGGTGGGTATATATATATATATATATATATACTTTTAATTTTAGTAAAATACCATAACATGAAATTTACATCTTAACCATTTTTAAGTGTGCAGTTGAGTGGTATTAAGTACATTCACATTTTTAAAATATTTTTTAATGTTTTATTTTTAAGACATAGCATGAGCGGGGTATGGGCAGAGAGAGAGAGAGAGGGAGACACAGAATCTGAAGCAGGCTCCAGGGTCTGAACTGTCAGCACAGAGCCTGACGCGGGGCTCAAGCTCATGAACTGTGAGATCATGACCTGAGCCAAAGTCGGACAGTCAACCGACTGAGCCACCCAGGCGCCCCAAGTACATTCACATTTTTACAATGCCCTGTATCAAAATGGAAATGGAAGAAGTCAGCCAAAAAAATTTTTCCTTTATCAATCAATTATTGAATGGACATATACTATGGCGACCAACACTATGTCAGGATCAGACAGACTCTGGATGCTCAAGGAGCTTTTAATTTGTTCAGGCAACAAGATACATAAATAAGAGACTATAACCATAAAAAAGCAGTATATGATATGTTTTAAATGAGTGTACTGACAGCAAAATGTTTAGAATCCAAAGGACACAATGATTATGGGATGAGTGCCAAGGCAGATAGATCTTCCAAGAGAAGTCGGACTTGAGCCACATTAATAAAAAGGAAGAAGCCATGAGAGGACATTCCAGAAGAAAGAACAGAGTGACCAAAGGCATGGGAGTGCTCTGCAAAAGACTTCTTGACAAAAAGTGGCTAAAGAAGTCTGAGAATAAATAGCAAGACTAGTTTGCTACTACATTCAAGAAGCCAATTTTATCCTGCAGGCTAACGTGAGCTGTTGAAGACTCTTGGAACAGTCTGATTACCATGCTAATGAGTTGATGTGATGGAAAAGTGTAGGATGGATTGAAAGAAGAAGAGTTGGAGGAGCGAGCCCAATTGGAAGGATGTGACAAAAGTTCAGGTACAGAGAAGGAGTGATGAGTTTGGGAATGGGTAACACAGCTTGTATGAAACAAGGAAGACTCAGTAGAATTTATTAATCCCTTAGATATTGAGAGTGGGAGGAGGGGCAAGAATACTAGGTTCAACAACAACAGCAAAAGAAAAAAAAAAAAGAAAAAGAAAAGAAAAAGAACACTAGGTTCAAGCTAGGATCAAGCTACAGTGACCAGAATTGTGCCAATTGAATGGACTGAGTAGAGAGGGAGAAAATACTGAAGGGATGTTCCAGTGTAGATATGCTGAAATGGAAATGATAGAAAGACATGCAAGTAGAAAAGAGAAAATACTCAGAGAAATGTATAAAGCTGCACAACTGGGAGGTGATTATTGGAAAGATTTTTTAGGGGTGGCTGGGTGGTTCAGTCGGTTAAGTGTCCGTTGAGCGTCTAACTTTGGCTCAGGTCATGATCTGGTGGTTCACAAGTTCAAGGCTCGTGTTAGGCTCTGTGCTGACAGCTCAGAGCCTGGAGCCTGTTTCAGATTCTGTGTCTCCCTCTCTCTCTGCCCCTCCCCTGTTCACACTCTGTCTCTCTCTTTCTCAAAAATAAATAAAATTAAAAATTTTTTTAAGTAAAAATATAAAATTTAAAAAAATTTAAAAAAGAAAAGATTCTTTAAAGCAATTCTCTTAGTTCTCACTTGCATCTTTGGGAACAAAGTGCTATTATTTTGACCTAGAAAGTTTGATCACCTGCAAAGAGAGCTTTGCTACTTAATGTAAAGCAGTATTAAACTTGTTGGATATACTGGGAAATTAAATGACTTTATAAAAAATAAAACTTCATTTGCTCAGCTCCCAATACCTTTAATGCAAAAACATTTCACACAATGTTTTCTCTTGATTTTTCTCAACTATTTCATAGCAATAACATCATGTTGAAATGTTTCAACCCAGCACCTTAATGTAAACCAGTATTAAAGTTTCTCTCATAATATATTCTGCATCCTGTTCTTAGATCTGAATCTCTGGTTCTAACCATAAACCACTGCTCTTTGTATGATTTTGAATGACCTTATGAATTCCGTGAGCTTGTTACTTTTATTAAAGTTAAATGGGCACAAAATTTAAAGAATTGGCTAGTTCTACAAAGTTTGCAAAGACAAATTGTTTCCGACCTTTTTTCTCCATATCCCCTTTCCAAGAAGCATCTACCTTGTCTTTTAAAGACACTTCTATTGGTGGACACTTAGGTCAATAGACGAATGGATAGGGAAAATGTGGTGTGTATATGCTGAGATATTACGCTGTAACAAAAAAGAATGAGATCGTGCCATTTGAGACAACATGGATGGACCTAGAGGGTATTGTGCTAAGTGAAATAAGTCAGACTGAGAAAGACAAACACCATATGATTCCACTCCTAAGTGCAATCTAAAAAGAAAACACAGAAAACAAAAAAGAATAAACAAACACAAAGCAGAGTCAGATTATACAGACAACAAACTGATGGTTGCCAGAGAAGGGAAGGGGGTGGAAGATGGGCAAAATGGGTGAAGGGGAGTGGGAGATCGAGGCTTCCAGTTATGGAATGTGTAAGTCACAGGAATAAAAGGCACAGTATTGGTGAGGGGAAAAAGTACTACATACTTCTGTTAATACTTGCATATCTCTAAGAAACAAGCTTATGACATTACTTCTTGGTTTTTTTCAGGTTTAGATATTGTCTATTGACTTCCTATCATGAAGATGAGGATTTAGATATCTTGTCTCTTCCACTCTTACCAAACCCAGTCATAAACACTTCTCAGCTGTTCATCCTGCTGATTGAGATTTATTGTAATTTTGATTGACTCAATATTCAGGGTTACATTTTTATGACTCTGTAGGCTACTCAGTGTTGAGTCATATAGAAAACTGTGATTACTTCTATTACTGCTCAACTTGTAGTTTTCCCTCAGTTAAGAACTGTCTTGTTTTCTCATTTGCCTAGTTTTCTATGTACACCCTTATTTCTATGTACACATGTCTACCAGATGTTTAAATATCTTCTGGATGCATTTATGTGTGTTGGGTATTATATCAATTTTATCTTTTTAATCTCCTCTGAAGTATTTGGGCCCGTATGAGTCCAGCTGTGTTGCCCCCATGCTTGGTGCATCATCCTGGGTAAATATGAAGATTCCTTTGCATTTTTCCTGTGTTGGATCTCTTCTATCCTGTAAAGCATGGCTTCCTTTTTGTGATTCACCTCATGGTTTTGGTTGTACGTGTTTTTCAGAAACTGTCCTAAAAAAGGGGTGTGGTGTGTGTGAAGTGGAGGGAAAGCTTCAATGTTGTACCCTCACACTTAGTTGAAAAGTTAGATATTTAATATTCATTAGAAATAATTTCCCTTCAGAATTTTGAATGCATTGCCCCATTTTCTTCTAACTTCCTGTGTAGTTGTTGAGAAGTTCCGAGTTATTTAGATTTCTGTTACTTTGTATATGATATTTTCCCCTCCACCTTTCTGGAAACGTACAGAATCTTCTCATTGTCTTCTACATCCTAAAATATCTCTATGGGGCACCTCAGTGGCTCAATCAGTTAAGTATCTGACTCTTGATTTCGGCTCAGGTCATGATCTCACAGTTTGTGGGATCAAGCCCCGCGCCCAGCTCTGCACTGACAGAGCAGAGCTTGCTTGGGATTCTCTCAGTCTCTCTCTTTCTCTCTCTCTCTCTCTCCCTCCTCCCCTCCCCTGCTCGTGTTCTCTCTCTCTCACTCAAAATAAATAAATAAACATTTAAAAAAATAATAAAATATCTCCATAATGTGTCTCAGTGTAGGTCTGTTTTCATTACTTGATACTTGGGAAGCCCTTTCACACTGGAAATATGTATCCTGCAATTTTCAGAAATCTTAAGCTATTTCATTGAGGAAATAATTGTTTTCCTTAGTCTGTTTTTGAGGGACTTCTCTTGTGCTGCTCTTTTAATTTATGCTTTCCCTCCTATTTTTCATGATTTTTTTTCTTTTTGTTTTCTCTCTGCAAGATTCATTTTACTTTGTCTTCTGATTCATCTACTGAACTTTCATTTCTACAACAATGCTTACATTTTTGGTTGTTTATTCTCTTTGTATTTTTGTTTTTTTGGAGATTCCTATTCTTCTTTTATTCACTGAAAACCTTCTATCATCTTCCATGGACACTAGTTAAAAAAGATTTTTCCCTGCCAGCCTAGTCATTGTTCCCTTCAAATTGCCATTTCTGTTTATGTATTTTATTCCAACATTTGTGCTAGGGCATATATCCTCAGATGTCTAATGATCCTTAATTGTGCATGCATAATTAAGGGTGTTTAAATAAAAAGCTGTGATGCAGGTGATGTGGGTCAACTGTTTGTCTTAGAACCTCTATTGTCTACCTTTAAATGTTTCTTCTTAGGCTGTTTAGATTCCCACAGAGTGTGCTCCCAGTCTCCTGTGTGGAGGATAAATGCTTAGCAGCCATTATTTTTATTTATTTATTTGTTTATTTATTTGTTAAAAAAAAATTTTTTTTTTTTTACATTTATTTATTTTTGAGAGACAGAGAGACAGAGCACAAGTGGGGAGGGGCAGAGAGAGAAGAAGACAGAATCCGAAGCAGGCTCCAGGCTCTGAGCTGTCAGCACAGAGCCTGATGCGGGGCTCAAACTCACAAAGCATGAGATCATGACCTGAGCTGAAGTTAGACTCTCAACCAACTGAGCCACCCAGGCGCCCCAGCCGCCATTATTGCCATTATTCTGGGAAGTTATACTGGAGGGGAGGCTGGGGATGTCAGCTCTGAATATGCATATTCATTCCCCGTGGTTCTGGGGACAGTTTCCCTACCCTTGACTTGGTTTCCCCTTCCAGAGATTCCCTGATTTCTCTGATCCACAGAATACATTTCTGATGTTCTGCTGGGGAGGAGGAGAGGCAGTTGCCCAACTGGGTGAGGAAGGCCAGTGACTCGAGAGATCTAACTCTTCTTACAACCAATCCTTTTTATCATCTCCCCATCACCCTCCACTTCCAGGGTACCTGGTGCCTTCAGTTCCTGGGCCTCGGGCCAACAGTTCAGAGGAAATTAGATTTACTCTCAGCGGTCCCCATTGCTGACTTAGAGTTAAGCCTTTTCAGGACTGCAAGTCAATTTCCACTTGACTACGCACATCTTTCAAAAGTGTTGTTGCCACTGCCATTTTCAACTTGTGGTCTTATGTCTTAAAATATGTCTCTTTGGTTAATTTCAGTGGGGTTTGGAAGAAGCAAGATTAGATGATGTTTTCAATCTCCAGCTGTATCTGAAAGTTACTGCAATTGAGTTTTTGACTATATAGAATTTGAAGTATTTAGCTTTTATACAAACACAGTGACTTACGGTTTTGATGTTTCTAATAATATTTTATAAAAATCTATGATCATACTGATCAGTCTTTTAAAAAAATTTTTTTTAATGTTTTTATTTATTTTTGAAGGAGAGAGAGAGACAGAGCATGAGTGGGGGAGGAACACAGAGAGAGGGAGACACAGAATCCGAATCCAGGCTCTGAGCTGTCAGCACAGAGCCTGACGCAGGGTTCGAACCCACGAACTGTGAGATCATGACCTGAGCTGAAGTCGGACGCTTAACCGACTGAGCCACCCAGGCGCCCCCTGATCAGTCTTAACATGGCTAATGTTTTGCAAACTTTAGTAATGTTCCAACTCTATTCAAGGAAAAATAAAATCTATGGACTTCAGGCACTGACTTACACTAATTATAATATTACTTAAATGTGTACAAATGTAAGTATAGATTATTTATGCTTATAGCTCTTGTGGATTTATATAAGCAAAAGCAAAAAATGAACTTAATACAAGAAAATCGCATATTTAATTCAAATTAACAACATAAATTTAATGTGACAGATATTACTTTAATGCAACTAAACTGCTACTCTAAATTTAAATATGGCACTCATTGCTGTGTCATGGTTCTTTTAAGTCCACTGTCCATGTGCTTCCATGTGTTGCATGAAAAACAAATTTACCCATCTCTCTGAGTTTGAAATAAGTACAGGGAAGCCTTGTTTTTAGATAGCAAGATTTGTTATCTTAAGACCATCATTTAGCAAGAATGTATCTTCAACCTATTAAGGTGAAGATACCTTAATGTGTTCTTCTCATATTACTGTAACAAATAAAATAACTCTTCGTGATGCCAAGATGATCACAAATGCAAACAAGAATTTGGCCCTTATTTTAATTTAGAAGTATCCTCTGAAGACTCTTAAGTATGGAGAACAAACAGAGGGTTCCTGGAGGGGGTTGTGGGAGGGGGGATGGGCTAAATGGGTAAGGGGCATTAAGGAATCTACTGAAATCATTACATCAAGGATCTACATTAAGGATCTCCTGAAATCATTGTTGCACTATATGCTAACTAACTTGGATGTAAATTTAAAAAAATAAATTACATAAAAATAAATAAATACATAAAACCTGTGTTTCAAACCTCAAAAAACAAAACAAAACAAACATGAAAAAAGGGATCCTCTGAGGAAGGCTCTGGCTGCACACTTGAGTTGAGTGATGACCCCTTAGGTTCCTCAGATTTTCTGGGACACCTCCTGGATAGAGGTAACTGCTGTGCCAACGCAGGGGCACAGTGTGTACCTAAGTAGATTATAGAAATGAAACCTCCTTTTTTCTTTGCTTTTCTTTGCAAAGAGCAGATACATGATTGAAGATGCCTATTGGAAGAAGGGTACACTTGACGTTGTGACATGATTTCTTTCCAGTGGCAGGCAGCCACTAGTTTGAGATCTGTGGTGATTGTAACTATGCCGAGAAGCAGTTTGCCCTAACTTTGTAAAACAAAATAGTTGCATTTATTAAAATAACTGGTACTTAAAAATTTCTGCATAATACCAATAAACTGCCCAAATATTTTTTTTTAAGCTTATTTATTTATTTTGAGAGAGAGAGAGAGAGAGAGAGAGCAAGCACAAGCAGGCAAGGGGCAGAGACAAGGAGAGACCATCCCAAGCAGGCTCCACATCATTAGCACGGAGCCTGACTGGGGGCTTGAACTCATGAACTGTGAGATCGTGCCCTGAGCCAAGATCAACGGTCTGTTGCTTAACTGACTGAGCCACCCGGGTGCCCCAAACTGCCCAATATTTTACCCTGTTACAGTGATTGGATCCTTGGGCTCTTCCTTAGGGTCACATGGCCAGAAATGCCTAATAATCACCAAGGAGACACCCATCAGTGCATCTGCAGCCCCTGCTAGTTCTCTGGGGGAAGGAGGCCACTGCCCTCCAGGCACGCATAACATTGGATGGGGAAACTATGTGGCAATATGTCTTTTAAAAGCAGGGTAAGTACACAGAAGAGTTTGTCATCCACTTGCAAACAGTAGGGGTGTTTTTCTAGATGCAAAAAAAAAATGGAGGGCCCATTGGTTAATATCATCACTTAGGCTCAGGTTAAAGTCATGCTGGCCATGTCTCCACAGTTCAGAGAGGCTGCTGCCCAGAGGGAGGAGTCTGCGAAAGGAGGGGCTCTGGAGACAGTCTGGGTTGTAAAGTCACTCCCTTTCAAATCGGTCAGCTGGCCATGGAATGTTTGGCCTCCAGGGAGGTGTCAGGAACACTGACCTCACCTAATCAAGCCTTCCTGTCTGCAGAATTGTATTGGAGCAGGAGAAGCACAACCCAGACTGGATTCTCAATGCTACACGCTGTATCTATTAGTAGACCTAAGGGTGTATCCAGGAGCCTGAAGACTGGCCCTGGATAGAGAAGCAGTCATAGCTGGCTGAAGTTTAGGGCTATTACCAAATAGGTCATGAATTAGGACATGTTTCAATTCTACTATGGGTGGGGCATAATCTAGGTAGATGAAATACATAAAAATGGCCTAGAAATCTCTATGGTGATCCCTACCTTACCAGGCTAAGGCAGTGGATGAATTTGGGTTAGCATGTCTAGCATGGTCTCTAGGGAATTGGGGAGCTCAAGCAGGACTTCAACAAAAGGAAATGTTCCTCTTGCAACCTAGCACCACACACATAAACCCTATGCTCTTTCTTACCCTCAAGCTTTCACTTAGGCCTCCTCTTTTCCTGGTTAATTTTTACATTAGACTGGCTTGGGCAGTTGCAAGTCATAGAATTCCAACGCAAGCCAACATTCATAAAAAAGGGGATTATGAAGAGGGCACTGCCTCTGTGCATGAAAACCAAGGACTCCCGTGTCCTCAAGATTTTCTCCATATTTTTCAGCTCCTTGTGTGATGGTTTCATTTTCTCCTTTTGTAGGTATAGAACTCAAGTAGAAGGGGGAGGAGAGGGGCATGGGGGGGGGATTGTGGGGGTAGTCTCAGTTTTATGTCACTCCGGTTTATTAATTCCAAAGAGAAAAGAGAAGTTTCCTTTCCAGTGTTATTCTGGAAAATTCCTCTGAAAGGACATGTGTGGGTTTAGCCTAGATCTCCCTTTGTCCCTCTTGGATTAATCACTATGCCTGGGGTTGAGGTCTATGGTTGACTGTTCTGGAGTCATGAACCTCCCCCAAGGCTAGGTGGAGATGTGATTGGCAGCCCCACAAAATTTGATTGGAACAATTACCCAAAGGAAGGGGTAATGTTCCTTTAAAAAGAGGGGAAAGATGCTGGGCAGAGGCAAGACAACAGATGTCCTTTATGATTCCTATTCATCTGTTAAGACTTGACTCAGGTGTCACTTTTCGATACCCTCTATCCCTGTCCTCCTCCTATTGGGTTACATGTCCCTCTTCTGGGTCATGTTACATCTTGGCTGTACTGATGTACTCATAATAATTTATAATTGTCTATTATGTGTTGGTCTCCTGCACTAGACAGTAGCTTTTTGAAGACAACCACTGTGGCTTATTGTCATTGGCACACCCAGCCCCTCAGCAGATAATGGGGGTTCCATCCAGAAAGTTTTCAAGAAAATGATAAATGAAGATAATCACAAAATGGCAGCAAATCATCTTGAGTTAAGACAGAGGGAGGAACATAATAGTAAAAAACCTCAGATACTGTGATGAATGCTTCATATCAAGCATTGGATTCTCCCAACATTTGAGGGAGGCATTCTTTCTATTTCATAGACACAAAGCTAAAGATCAAGTAAGTTCCGTAAGCTCATACAGCTAATCACTGTCAATTTATTTATTTATTTATTTTTTACAGTTTTTTAATGTTTATTTTTTCAATATATGAAATTTATTGTCAAATTTATTTCCATACAACACCCAATGCTCATCCCAAAAGGTGCCCTACTCAATACCCATCACCCACCCTCCCCTCCCTCCCACCCCCCATCAACCCTCAGTTTGTTCTCAGTTTTTAAGAGTCTCTTATGCTTTGGCTCTCTCCCACTCTAACCTCTTTTTTTTTTTTCCTTCCCCTCCCCCATGGGTTTCTGTTAAGTTTCTCAGGATCCACATAAGAGTGAAAACATATGGTATCTGTCTTTCTCTGTATGGCTTATTTCACTTAGCATCACAGTCTCCAGTTCCATCCACGTTGCTACAAAGGGCCATATTTCGTTCTCATTGCCATGTAGTACTCCATTGTGTATATAAACCACAATTTCTTTATCCATTCATCAGTTGATGGACATTTAGGCTCTTTCCATAATTTGGCTATTGTTGAGAGTGCTGCTATAAACATTGGGGTACAAGTGCCCCTATGCATCAGCACTCCTGTATCCCTTGGGTAAATTCCTAGCAGTGCTACTGCTGGGTCATAGGGTAGGTCTATTTTTAATTTTCTGAGGAACCTCCACACTGTTTTCCAGAGTGGCTGCACCAATTTGCATTCCCACCAACAGTGCAAGAGGGTTCCCGTTTCTCCACATCCTCTCCAGCATCTATAGTCTCCTGATTTGTTCATTTTGGCCACTCTGACTGGCGTGAGGTGATATCTGAGTGTGGTTTGGATTTGTATTTCCCTGATGAGGAGTGACGTTGACCATCTTTTCATGTGCCTGTTGGCCATCCGGATGTCTTCTTTAGAGAAGTGTCTATTCATGTTTTCTGCCCATTTCTTCACTGGGTTATTTGTTTTTCGGGTGTGGAGTTTGGTGAGCTCTTTATAGATTTTGGATACTAGCCCTTTGTCCGATATGTCATTTGCAAATATCTTTTCCCATTCCGTTGATTGCCTTTTAGTTTTGTTGGTTGTTTCCTTTGCTGTGCAGAAGCTTTTTATCTTCATAAGGTCCCAGTAATTCATTTTTGCTTTTAATTCCCTTGCCTTGGGGATGTGTCGAGTAAGAGATTGCTACGGCTGAGGTCAGAGAGGTCTTTTCCTGCTTTCTCCTCTAGGGTTTTGATGGTTTCCTGTCTCACATTCAGGTCCTTTATCCATTTTGAGTTTATTTTTGTGAATGGTGTGAGAAAGTGGTCTAGTTTCAACCTTCTGCATGTTGCTGTCCAGTTCTCCCAGCACCATTTGTTAAAGAGACTTTTTTCCATTGGATGTTCTTTCCTGCTTTGTCACAGATTAGTTGGCCATACGTTTGTGGGTCTAGTTCTGGGGTTTCTATTCTATTCCATTGGTCTATGTGTCTGTTTTTGTGCCAAAATCACTGTCAATTTAATAGTTAGCACTCAGGCAACTTAAATCCAGCTTTGATTGCTTTCAACAACTCTGTCTTCTGTTCCTCCTGTTCCTTCGAATTTATATAACCTAGGGATGCTCTCTTTACTTCTTAGTAATTTGGACATTTCCCCCCAATAGATTTTTATGTTACCTAAATGCACTCCCTTAGCCTGTTTTACATCTTTGTCATTTGTTTCTGGAGCCACACGTGACTAAGAGGGTTGAAGGAGAAACTGTAAAATCCCTTCCAGTACCAACATCGCCAAATTATGCAATACAAATGAAACCAAGTAAAAGTGACAAGTCTGATAACCCCAACATAGGACACTCCTTTTACTCAGAGAGCTGTCTGGTTCTCAGGGGCAGCACACTGTGAAGAAGTGGGTCTGGGTTTTATCCTCTACTCTCTCTTTGCCTCTTGCTTCTCTTTTGGGGCCTCCTTTATTCTCTCCTTTTGTTCTATCAATTAATTACTCTTTTCTCCTCAACCGCTTGGTCTTTTTATTTTGTCCTTAGCTTCTTTGGACCCGCATTTCAACTCCCCTACCTTCATCAGTCCTCTCCTCCCTCCCCTCCTGCCAGCAGACTTTTTCTGCAGAGCATTTGGTCAGGATTTGCCAGGCTCTGTACCACAGGGCAGGCTGAATTTCCCAGAATGCTCCCGAGGTGTTAATGACCCTCGACAACCTCAAGGGTGATCCACAACTGAACAAAACACTTGAACTCACAGAGATAAAGCTAATTGTGGGCACTTTGAAATTATGATCGATCCAGTGGGCAATGTTTTTCTTATAGGGCAATTTCTAGACTCCTCCAGTCATCCAAAGTGGCCTATTTGAGGCCAGCTCCTTAGGGAACAGTGGCTCAAAGTAAGATTCCCCAACCATCCTGATCTACCTTCATGGATTGTTTATTAAAATTGCAGCTTCCTGGGCCTCACCAGACCTAGCAAATCAGAATTTCTGGGAGTTAGTAGGCAATCTGAGTTTAAAATATTCTCCCTGGTGATTCTTGAGCTCATGAAAGTGTGAGAAACTCTGCCTTCATTCTAATTTGTCTCTAAAAGTTTCATGCATTATTATTAGTTTCCTTAATTGTATCACAAATAATTTTATTTATATCTATTTTCAACTTGCTCAATAAATACTGGATATTTGACTGAAGAATACAGCAACAACATTCAGCAAGTATTCTGGTATCTAATATATATAAACCACTTTCTTGACCTGGAAAAGGTAAGAAAAGTTAAATTCCCTAACCTTTGTTCCTCTCTTAAATGCTTCCATGCAGGGCTTTATTTATAGTCAACACCAAGGATAAAGCTGAAGGAGTGCCCTGCTTTTTATATATTATGTGTTTCCCTATGTGTCTATAGTTTAAAGAGAAACCACATTTATATACTCTTGCTACATATACTATATTCATTATATACAAAGTTTAGTAAGAAGATTTTCTTTTTGGCTCTTATATTAGGATGCAGTTCCCTACATATGAAGAGTATCTATGTAGAATCATCTCTCTCTATATTATATATACGTAAAGATGGATATATTTCTATATCCGAATCTATATATATACTACTCATATTTTCTCCTATGTCAAGGGCTTTGTCCCAGTGATATCAGTTCAGTTTTCTGGAATTTTCACTGTTCTGTGGTGACAATGGGGCAATTCAGAGTTCGAGTTAATGGTAGACTCTGGGCCACATTCCTATCACTTTCTCTGAATGCTCTCCATTGCTCTTTTGGGTGGGGAGACAAAACCCATTGAGTTCTGTCATCACAAGCCAATGCCCCCAGTGCATGGACCACAGCTGGAATGTTGGATGCAGGTGCATTAACTGCTACCCACCTCCTGGTAGTCTGTCTCCACTTTCCCCTACAACTTGATTCTCAGGCTGCAAAGGAAGATCATACTGTCTGCTGTATGGAAACGTGGCCTTCTGTGGTCAAAATCTTCCACTAAGAGTGGTTTCTCCACTTGCAAAGGAAACAGGGAACAGGACCAGCTTGGGACCTCTTGGTCATCCCAACAGCAGGAAGTTCTTTATTTTGTCTCTGTCCATGGCCTACAGAGAATATCAGTCTCTCCGTGAGGGGAGAAAGGCTACAAATACCACGAAGTTTCCAGGTAACCAGCCACTGAAGCTGGAGGTGTGGGTGGAGTCACTCCCGTACAGATGGTGACTGTACTCTTATGACTCTTTCCTTATGGCCTTTGGGGAAGCTTAGCCAGACATCCCCTCAGTGGTTAAGAAACTCAGAGGTTCTAGGTCCCCAAGCAAGTGTGTTTTTCAAAATTTTGAGTTAGATAAAGTAATATTTGTCCAGCATTTTGCAATTTTCAAAGTGCTTTTCACTTACATCATTTCAAGCAACGAATTCCTTCAATGCTTCAATGTAATTTTATTTTAAAGGAGGAATTTGAGTTTCCATCAACTCAACCAAGAGGATACAGTGCATGATGAACAGCTTTAAGAGTCTGTAGAATTATCAGTAAACCTCATTGTACTTTGATACAGACAGACCCAAGTAGCACTTCATCTGTCCTTTTCTTATGGCACTTATCATCGCTGATCTTGCATATCCTTATTTGTTTTCATGCCTTATCTCACTTGTTAGATTTGACATTCTTTAAGGCAAGATCTCTATCTGATTTTTCTTCTCATCATTCACAGGGCCTTGGAACTGGCAGGCCATAAATTGACATTTGTTAAATGAATGAACCAATAAAAGTGAATGAATAAATTATACCCACTTGAAGTTAATCACCTGGATGTGTTGTGGGATTATATGAAGAAAATTCCCCAAAGCAAGGAAGCTAAGGTAGAGACCTTATAAACAACACTATCTTTCAGGACCTCCTACCACTCCAACACCCTTTAGGAATGAGGGAACACTTTGTAGCTAATAAAAAACTAGGGAATTCTTTCTGGGGGAAAAAAAAAAGCATTTAATAAATCCCCTAGTGATTTATCTTTACTAACTCGTAAATTAACTTTCAAATATTAAACCAGGAATAAGCCAGAGCTGCTCAGTTATCAATCATCCTTTCCTTTGTTTTGCAACTAGGAACTTAGGTTGCTGTCCTCCCCCCTCCCTCTCCCCCTCTCCCTCCCCAAGTACGATGACGATGTAAAAGAATCACAGGAACACATGAGGAGTGAAACATGTAACTAAGAGAAATGCACAGGAAATACACGGTGATTTTCCCCCAGATTTTCTTTACCAACGCCTCAACCTTGAGACAGGCTATTCGAGGTCTATCTTGGTGTGTGTGTATATTTGAAAATAAGAAAAATAAGGCCAGTATAGGCACTATTTGTAGGTATGAACGAATATAAAACGAAATTCAAGTTTCTCTTCACACTAAAAGCGACACTAAGAAAGCTAAAATAAACACACCCTTGGAAGTAGGATCTACAAATCAGCAACGTCAGCAAACGGAGGTGGGGTGAATGGAGGGGGCAAATGGAGATTTACCTCTGGAAGAGAACAAGATCTCCAGAACTACCCGGTTTGCCCGAGGTGGGGGCGTGACTCACACGTTCGGGTAATCTGAATAAAGGGGATGGTGCTGCGCCAGGCATCCATTCCTAGCTCCCGGCGCGCCGCACGCTCGGGGAGCCGCGCGGGGCGCGCAGCCCCAGGCCAGCCGAGCGCCGGGCCGGCTGCTGCGGGCGGGGAGGGAGCGCGGGGCGGGAGCTGATTGACGGGGCGCGCGGTCAGGTGACCCGGGGCGCCACGTTCCCGGAGCCCAGCCCGCGGTGGCCGCCTGGGCCGGGCCGGGGCCGAACCGGAGCCGAGAGGGGCGGCTCTCTCGGAACAAAGTTGCTGGGCCTGCGGCGGCGGGGGCCGGCGGCCGAGGGCCGAGGGCCGGGGGGAGCGGGAGCGCTCGGCCGCCTCCTCCCGGGGAGGGCCGGCCCCGGGGTGCCCTGCCGCGAGCCCGTTTCCCGGGGGGACGGCGGCGCGCCCCCTCCCTCTTCTGCCTCCTGCGCCGCTCTCCAACAAAGGGGCAGGCCGGCGGCGGCGGGGGAGGAGGCGGAGGAGGAGCCGCCGGAGCGAGCCGCTCGCGCACAAAGTTGTGGAGTCGCCTTTCCTCGGAGGAGGGGAGCGGGCAGCCGCAGCCGGCCGCGAGCTTTCTCCCGAAGCCGCTTGGAGCACCGCGGGGAGCGGTGCCTCCTTTCTCCCGGGTCGTTTCTGCAGACGGAAAACTCTCTAGTGTTTGGCCAACTTGGTGCCGGCGCGCCGGTTCCAGATTTGCGCTTGGACTGTTTTGTTTTTGTTTTTGGCGGAACTACCGGGCAGGAAGATTGCACAAGTTGGGGGCGTTTTCAATCGGGTGTCAAAAAAAAAATTTTTTTTTTTTTTTCCTTTCGGATTTGTCTGGTCCTTCACATTTCCTTTTTAAAGCACGTTGCTCCACGGAACTCACGCTCGCACACTCCCCAGCGATCATTGAGGACCCAAACACGCCCAGAGGAGCGCGGCCCGCTCGGGACGCGGCGGCGGCGGCGGCGGCGGCTGGCGGGCAGGCGGCGCGGGCCTGCGGGTCCTGGAGCAGGTAAGCCCGTGCAGTGTCGCAGCCCCGGGAAGTGGGGCGTGGGCTGCCGGGAGGATGGTCTTTCTGCGGCTTCCACCGTGCGTCCCGATCTCCTTCTCGGGGCCGAGTCTTGAGATGTCACCAACTTTCTCGTGCACTTTTCCTCGGAACCCGAGTTCGGCTCCCCCCGGCGGCAGAGGGAGGGTGCCAGAAACGCGGAGAGAACTCCCGCGGGGAGGTCCTCGCCATCCGTCTGGTGGGGAGTGACCCAGACTCCTCCGACGGGTGCGGCTCCCCCAGCCCTCCTCCCCCCGCCGGCTGGGAGGGTCGCGTACCCGTGCCTCGCGCTGTGACCTCCGAGAGGGGACGTGGCCTCCTAGGATGGCCAGTGACACACGCCCCGGCCCCGGGAAGGCGGGGCCCCGAGGTGTCCCCGAGGAGCGAGTGGTAAGTGGGTGGCGGTGTGGTGGGCGGGTAGGGGAGCGGCTCGCCGCCGGCCGCCTGGCAGGAAACGTGCTGGATCTCCTAGCCGTTGCTGCTCCCGAGGGTGGGGTTCCGGGGAGGGGACGGGGCGGGGGGACGTGCAGTTGGTGTGTGTCCCCGAGGTAGCCTCTTCTACCTTCCCTTACTCTTGGCATCACTTGCTGCATCAGGTAAGGTAACTCGTGTCCCCTTTTGGCTCTGGGTCCGAGGCTCTGGTGGTCCAAGGCCACTTCTAAAGCCAACAAAGCACTAATTTTAGGCTGTGCGACTTTTAGAAGGCACGCGGTTACAAGAGAATTCTTTTGCCCCAAGCCCGGGATTACGAAAGGGACTGTTTCAGGGTTGTTTCAAGGGAAGGAGAAAACGTGCCCGATCTCCTAGAGCCTGGGGACTCGCACTTTGTTTTACGTTGAACTGGGGAGCTCCAGGTCTAACTTGGGGCGATCAGCTCCGCTTTCTGGGCTGTCCCGGAGAGAGTCTCCTTTCCTAGCCTCCAGGTCACCTGGGTCACCAGGGCCGCAGGTCAGTTCCCCATGCCGCGCCCGGGAGGGTCAGGGCACCGCTTGGTGCGGCTGGAATGCGCCGAGTTGGGAGAGCCTCGATTCCCTGTGTCCGGGCAGGGGCCGGGGCTCGCGGGCTCCGGGACCCGCGGCAGTAGCCGCATCCACTCGATTGTAACTTGCACGGGCCTCAGGAAGTGCGGTTGGCCCCTCCCGGCTGTTGCTGGTGGCCGTGGGGACCGCAGCCTGCGGGGAGCGCTGCGGGTCAGGGGAGAGCTGGAGGAATGCGAAACTCGTGGGTGCGTCGGCTACCACAGTACCCGGCGGCCAGGGCCAAGGTTTCCGCGGGGTCATTCTCCGCTCCCTCCATCCGAGTTTGTGGGACCAGTGAGACAGCTCTTTAACTTTCCTTTGGGTGTTTACCTCAAATTTTTTGCTCCTGTAAACAGGATTAATCACCTTCCCTTGGAGCGTTTCCGAGAATGAATGGCAGTTTTTGGCACTGGGCGGTTTTTTGGTACTGTGTTTCAAGCAGAGCGGCAAATTCTTGGCCTCTTCGCTTACCTTTCCACTATCTCTAGCGTTCCAGGGTTTGGGTTTCTGGTGTAAAAAAGCGTGGACGCTTTCTGCCCAAGGACCTATACCGCATTTCCGTCATAATTGCTAATTGTTGAATGTATTTTGTATTCTTACGTGGTCTAATTGCCAAATTGTTTTAAAATTAAAACATTAGCTTTATCTGCAAGGCCACCCCCACTCCCACGTTTATTGCCACACACTCAGGGCTTCTGTCCCCTATGACCAGCCAGACACGTTCTGAATAAAGAGTTGCGGAAGGTTGAGTTGAGTGCATTGGTTTCAGTGAGAAAGGTCCGACTAAACTTTGCAAAACATAATTAGGAGGCAACAGAGACCCAAAGCAGTGGTAACAGTAAATTACAATTGTATAGGGCTTACAGCTTCTGAGGCAATATCCCATTAATTCATTCTCAGGGTCTCACCCAGCTTTGTGTGGAAGATGGCATGGCCTCTCTTCCATCCTGTGCTGTGGAAGAGGACAGTGCACACTGAGGCACAGTGCTAGGGACCAGACTTGTACTCTGTCTCCTGACAACCACTTACAAGTTGCTGCAGCATTTGGTGATTTAGAAGGAGGTATCTTTTCGCGGGATAGTACTCAGCTCGGAGTCCCCTGCCCTTTCCTGCCAACAAGTGGCAGTCAGTGGCTCTCACTGTTCAAATGGCCTTCTGTGATTCTCTCTCCTTCCCATTCTTTCTTTGTCCTCTGATCCTCTTTGTGCTGTATCTTTGTAGCATATAAGGGATTTTGCTTATCAGGAAGAGAAGATTTGAGAAATGATCTTAGGGTGGCAAAATAAAAAATTAGGGTAAAGAGATATTGGGAGAGGTCTTTGGCAAGTGTGGAAGTGAAAACCATTGGCTAAGACCAGTTATGAAAGAGAACGTTAGAACTGTCTCTCAAAGCAATAGTTACTTGCTTTTCAGTAAAGAGAATTTTTGTTAGACAAACCTGATTTCCCATAATAAAATTTTATAAGCATTCTTCTAAACAAAGGTTCAAGTTCTTGAATATAATAAAATACACTTAAGAATTCAGCAAATCTTTTATAGGTATGTAACCCCCAAAACGAACTTAGTCATATAATAATCCCTAAAGTCTTAACAGTGGTAGACCAATATAAAAAAAATTTTTTTTTTTAACTCAAAATTTGGCAGACTGATGGTCCAATCTACATGGTCCTCTCTATAGGAGAAAAAATTGTTCCTGAAGCTTTAGCAGTCCACCAGTTGTCTTCTGTCTCGAACTTTTAAACACTTAAAACATTTTTCTCTGGTAATTTTGACCTCTTTATTATTAGAACACATTCTTTTCCTGACTGGTTAGGAAAAATATACAGTAATTATTTTTTACATATATTTATGTTATAAGATAGTATGGTATTTCCTTGAATGTTACATATAATTAAACATTATAATATATAACATACTAGATATTACAGAAGTATGCAAAATAAAACATATTATAAAATAATAATACCATATGGTGTGTCCTTGACTTAAATGATTGGGTTGGCTAATCCTAGCTAGCAGTAAACTCTTGTTCTGATATCTGTTGTAATAAATGAATTAATGCCCATTATTTGTAGATTAATGTTTGGATGTGTTGACTGTTATATTCCCAGTTAAACAGTTAATTATTTAATTGGCATTTGGGATCCACTTAAGGGGCTGTTAGGATAGAGCCAAGTTGCTGAACTTAAAATTGAATTCTGATTCTGTCTGGATTGTAGGGACGTTGTGTTCCAGGAAGAATCAGGTCAACACAGAGCTCTAATTATTGGCAGTCCTTTAAAAATTTATTTATTTATTTATTTATCTATCTATTTATTTATTTATTTAGAGAAGGAGAGAGAGAGCAGGACTGAGGGAGAGAGAGAGAGAGACAGAGAGATTGAGAGAGAGAGAGAGAGAGAGAGAGAATCTTAAGACACTGGGCTCAGTCCCACGACTCTGGGATCATGACCTGAGCCCAAATCAAGAGTCAGTCACTCAGCTGACCAAGCAGGCACCCCTCTAATTATTGACATTAAAAAAAAAATTGTTTATTTTGAGAGAGAGACAGAGAGAGACAGTGCAGGAGGAGCAGAGAGTGAAGAGAGAGAGAATCTTGAGCAGGCTTTGCACTGTCAGGGCAGAGCCTGATGTGGGACTTGAACTCACGAACCTGTGAGATCATGACCTGAGCTGAAGTCAAGAGTCAGAAGCTTAATCGACTGAGCCACTCAGAGTTATCTAATTAGTGACATTCTTAAAGAAAAGGTGGTGCTGCCAAGTAGAATCCTTAATTCTTTAAATTCTGAAGGTGATTCTAATTAATTACTAAAGACTAAAATTATTTTACTGAGTGATAGCTATACTCAGCAGAATTCATATGATGTATCTTCTAGAACAAAATCTGTGTCAGTGGATCTGACATATAACTATCCAGATTTATGTTGAATTCAGACCATTTTTGAGATCAGACCTGTATGTCCAACTGCCTTTTTGCTATCTCCACTTATATAACTTAGAGGGACCTCAAACTCAGCAAGTCCAAACCGCATTCATTATTTCTTCCGTCAGTGGCCTATCTGCTTCCCTGCTCCGCGAATGACTCACCCTCTGCTCAGTTGTCCAAACCAAAACTGGGCAGTCATTTTGCATCTTAGTATTCTGCACCTCTCGTATCCAGTCACTTCCCAAATGCTACTGATCTTCTGTATTTGATATCTAAATACCCCATATATCTACCTGTTTCTTTCCTGGTACCCTTGTTTGGACCAGTCATTTCCTGCCTGTAATATTATACTAGACAGAAGAGTAAACATCCATATGCTCTTTCTCTACAGTCCCCACTTACCATTTTCCTTTTTTTTTTTTTTTTTTTTTTTTTTTGAGAGAGAGAGAGA